>NC_091727.1:24372500-24430000 GCF_042477335.2 Ovis canadensis | reverse complement strand
TCCGTTTCTAATCATGCAGGCTTATCCACAGGGCAACTTACAACATGACAGCTGGTTTCCCTCAGAATGAGTGAGCAAGAGAATGAGAGTGCATGTTCAATACAGAAGTCAAAATCTTTCGTAACTTAATCTCAGAAGTGATACCCCACTGCTTTCGTTACTTGGTCCAGCAAAGGAAGAGGCTATTGCACAAGAGAGATGCAGGGATCACTGGGTGCCATCTTAGAAATGGCCTATTAGAGAGGGGCACTTCCCTGGACAAATGGTGAGAATACAGGAAAATATAAATAAATATAGTATTTGCCAACGTGTTGGGGTATGTATTACAAAGAACTGACTGACTCAGTATGGAGTGCCTAAGGAATGAGGGTAAACCTAAGGTCTTATAGAAATCTGAGAAAAAGCAAAAGAGAGCAAGTTAAAGGCAGATTTTTAAAATGACATCAAACTCATTATGCAAGGGAAAATATACAAAAAAGTTCTGTACCAGATAGATTTTTTGGCTGCTCCGGATTTAATGTTTATGTAAAATGATGTGGTTTTGGATTTCTGACTCATCATATACAATCTAAATATTAAAGCAATTTAGCTACTCAAAGAACCAACCATGAAGTCTGAAATACCAGTGTTTTCAGGGCATCAGGATTAGCAACCTCTACCTTTTAAATTCTATGAATTGATATGCTGTACTTTCTCTGGGATAAGTTCTTCCATTAAGCTAATATGATTTTGCCTCTTGGAAACCTGAAGCCATGGTTGTATTCCATTCCAGGATATGACAATGATACTCTTTAATAGGATTCTCTACCAGTTTCATCAGAATTGACTACCTATCTCAAAACCTTAACTAATTGTCATCAAGATGGCCACTGTCCCTCTCTGTAAATTCTTCTCCCTCTGAAAGACTCCAAGATTGTCCTGGAGAACTAATGGCATTGTCCCTGCTTACTTACCAATTTTAATACTGGCATCCCTTCTCTACCACAAACTAACATCTAGGCTCTAAGGAAACTGAGTGTCTTAAGGAAAGAACACTTTCTTAGAGAAAAGCTAAAGGCTCTTGTGAGATTAGGTGGCCTAAGTGAAGTCACTGATAAATATAAAATACAACTGAATGAAATGTAAATTCTCCCTAGATAATTTAGCAAGAATTTGGGAAGGGTGACCTAAAAATTACAGCAGAAGGCTTTCTCTTGAAAGAGAGAGCCCCTTTAGGCTTCCTGCTCACAAAGGTGGCCAAGCTGACCATTCTGGTTGACTTCCAAATGGCGGGGGTGGGGGTGGGGGGTTCATTATTAGAAGAGAAAAAACTTTGGTATTTTATGTTTTATACCTTTCAATATTATAGGGCAAGGGTTAGCCAACTATGGCCACTTGTGGCCATGGACAGTTTAAAAGCAAATGGGCGTGGCTGTGTTTAACTAAAACTTTATTGACAGAAACAAGTGACCATATTTGGCTAACCTTTGCCCTATAATGTTGAAAGGTATAACAACCCTGCTTGAAAGTTAAACAGAAGAGACAGGATACCCATGAGAAAACTGAACCAAGAAGCTTTTGGCAAGGCCACACCTCTGCTCGTGCTCTTTTCTCTAAACTCTGAGGAGGGAGACAACACAAAGAGTACCTCACTCTCTCCTACTCCCCAGTCTGCATGATTGAGACTGAAAATGCACAAGTTCTTGGGGGTAGGGAGCATGGATTCCCTGGTGGTTCAGTGGTTAAGACTCTGTATTTCCACTGCAGTGGACGTGGGTTTAACTCCTGACTGAGGAGTAAGATCCCACATATAGTGCTACATGGCCAAAAGATATAAAGAAGATGTCCCCTGTTTGGACCAAGCAACTGAAAGTCTTTTAGAATTTTAGCCCATGTTGATGCAGGATGCTAAAACGAAGATACTCATCTTCCTCCCCTCCACCCCCCAGTACAATGCTGATGCTAGGGCATGTAAGGCCAAATGGTTCGCTTTATAGATGCTTCAATCTGCTCTAATAAAGATCCAGATTCTTTTTTAAATTATTTAATTGGAGGATAGTTACTTTACAGTATTGTGATGGTTTTTGCCATACATCAACATGAATCAGCCACGGGCTTCCCTGGTGGCTCAATGGTAAAGAATCTGCCTACAGTGCAGGAGACCTGGGTTTGATCTCTGGGTTGGGACGATCCCCTGGAGGAGGGCATGGCAACCCACTCCAGTATTCTTGCCTGGAGGATCCCCATGGACCGAGGAGCCTGCAGTGCATAGACTGTACTATGGGGTTGCAGAGTTGGACACGAATGACTGACTAAGCACACAAAAAAACCCAAATTCTTATTTCAGTGGTGTTCTGTGGTTCTTCTGGGATGAAGGTCAAATGAGTAGAGAAGAAAAGATGGAATAAGCACACAGGGAATATTCTATTGCACATTCCTAAATTTTTCTCAAACACATAACCTTTATGGTAAAACTTGGGAAAATCCTTTTATATGCTCCTTAAAAGAAGAGGCTTTGGGACTTTCCTGGTGGTCTAGTGGCTAAGACTCTGTGCTCCCAATGCAGGGGGCCCGGGTTTGAACCCTGGTCAGAGAACTAGGGACAGAGGAGCCTAGTGGGCTGCCGTCTATGGGGTCGCACAGAGTCGGACATGACTGAAGTGACTTAACAGCAGCAGCAGCAGCAGAGAACTAGATCCCACATGCTGCAATTAAGACCAGGCACAAATAAATAAATAAAAGAGGCTTCTATCAAGGTATTCTTTTGAGAGAATTTGTTAATAGCTAGAGACACTCATCATCTCCATTTCTCTATGTTTAATATGTACATTTTTAGCTGCCAACAAAGAATCCAAACACTGCTCTGCAGTTTTACTAACATAATCCTCAATGTATACTTTTTAATGCATAGTCCAAAACTAATTACAAAATGGGTCTTATTGATTTGCAAATTGTTCCTAGCCATTTAATGCTGTGTCACATTTACAACTTGATGATTAAAAGGAAGAGCGGCATGCCTCTTTCATAGTACGGTTCTTGATTAAGGCACTGAATTCTCCAAAGCCTCTGACCTTGTTAAGCAGCCTCTAGGCCCTCATTTCCTTCACTTCACAGATAGAAGCAGGGAGTTCCAGGGAGGCTGCTAGCGGAGGATGTGAGGGAATGACAACACCTAAACCACAATTCCCCAGAAAAGGCAAGTGGTGCTGAAAAAGTGGAAAGTGTTAGTCACTCAGTCGTGTCCAACTCTTTGCGACCCCATGGACTGCAGCCTACCAGGCTCCTCTGTCCATGGAATCTCCAGGCAAGAATACTGCAGGGGATAAATGGTGCTGAGGGAGGTGTAACTGCTATCATGGATACATCTCATTATGGAGGGCAGCCTCCTTCTCATGTTAAGACAGGATAACTCACACCAAAGACCATGCACTCATTTCATTTAGATGGCACTAGCAGATGGGCCTGGAGAAGGCAATGGCAACCCACTCCAGTACTCTTGCCTGGAAAATCCCATGGACGGAGGAGCATGGTAGGCTGCAGTCCATGGGGTTGCTAAGAGTCGGACATGACTGAGTGACTTCACTTTCACTTTTCACTTTGATGCATTGGAGAAGGAAATGGCAACCCACTCCAGTGTTCTTGCCTGGAGAATCCCATGGATGGAGGAGCCTGGTGGGCTGCAGTCCATGGGGTCGCTAAGAGTCGGACACGACTGAGCCATTTCACTTTCACTTTTCCCTTTCCTGCATTGGAGAAGGAAATGGCAACCCACTCCAGTGCTCTTGCCTGGAGAATCCCAGGGACGGGGGAGCCTGGTGGGCTGCCATCTATGGGGTCGCACAGAGTCGGACACGACTGAAGCGACTTGTCAGCAGCAGCAGCAGCGGCGGATGGGCTGGTGGTGAATACAGACTACATCACCATCAGGGTCTTTTCTTGAATATTTTAGCCAACATTAAATGTTAAACTAGAAACTGAATAAAATATGGATCTGAAACATACTCGAATACAAGCCCAGAAAACCACAGTTTCTGGAAAGAACTCTAAACTAACATAAAGCTGAGAACTCGGAGACTATTGACTGGTGGATAATTTGTCTATCTTCATCTCTACAACAGAATGATCATATCTTATACTGGCAAATGACTCAAGTTTGGGCTTCTCTACTTGTTTATTCAACAAATATTGAGTACCCACTGGTTTCAAGTATAATTTGGGATGGGATAGGAGTGAAGGAAGGAATAAAAGACTAAATCATTCAAGAAATATTCATTGAGTACTTACTATGTGCCAGATAACTGTTCTAAGTGCTGGGATACAGAAATGAACAAAGCAGATGAATTTGTCTGCCTTAGTTAATATGGAAGACAGTGGGGAAATTCCTCAAAATGATCCAGCTATCTCACTTCTATTTATCCAAAGAATATGAAAAGTATACAAAAAGATATATACACCCCTATGTACATTGTAGCATTATTTACAAGAGCCAAGAAAGACATGGAAACAATGCAAGTGTCCATCAATGGCTGAATGGATAAAGAAGATGTGGTGTGTATATACAATGGAATATTACTCGGCCATACAAGGGTAAAATCTTGTCATCTGCAACAACAAATCTTGAGGATCTTGAGGGTATTATGCTAAGTGAAGTAAGTCAGATGGAGAAAGAGAAATACCATATGATTTTACTCTTATGTAGAATACAAAAAACAAACAAAATAAGTAAATGAACAAACCCAACTTAACCCACCAAACACATGATACAGAGACCAGAGTAGTAGTTAACAGAGGGGAAATCAGGGCAGTGGGGGGAGAGGAGGGTAAAATTGGTAAAGGTGGTCAACTGTATGGTGAGGGATAGAAACTGAATTTTTGGTTGTGAGCACACTGTAATACATACAGAGGTAGAAATATATGTGTATACATGAAACTTTAATAATGTTATAAGCCAATGTTATCTCAAAAAAAATTTTTAAGGCCTGCCTTTATATAATTGATATGGTTAACATAGAGAGAAAAATCCATTAGAAATAGTATAAAGATAAATAAACATACTTTCTTTAGAAGGCAGTTCAGAAACCTGTGTTACTTTTATTATTATTATAATACATCTAATAGATCACAACTCAATTATTTTGAGCACAGATTATAGGCTATTTATGTAATTTTAGAAGTCTAAATAAATTCCATGGAAATGCAGCAGGCTTGAAGTATAGTGTTACTGCCACCCTCAAAATAGCCCATCCATTGGCCTTGAATTTAAAAATATGGCTCACTCCAAAATACATCAAATACAACACATACAGCTGCCATCTGTCCTGTAGTCATAGTAGGAGTCCTTTTCATTCACAAGCAAACCCAGTGGAAGCGGGGAGGGACTCGAGATGGAGAGAGGATAAATTCCATTTGTGCTATTAAGAAAAACGTAGAACAGTGAACCCAGTGGTTGAAAAGTGAAGATAAAAAGAAGAAAACAGTAATCTTGCTATAGAAACCAGAGAATTATGTTCTTGCTCTCCCCCCCACTTTTTTTTTTTTTTTTGCTTTCACACTGTACAAACTCTAGCACCCCGAACAACTCACTCTCCTGCTATTTCCAGCACTTTAAAGAAACTTCAACATTTCTGTTTGACACATTTTTTCAACAGGGAGGTGAAGACAATAAGTAAACAGGCAGTGGAGGGCTATTTAGAGAGGTGGTCAGTCACAGTAATAATAAAGGGAAAAAAACCCACCAGAACAGAACATCTATCCTATGTGTGGCAGCCACAGACGGCACATGACCTCTGACAAACAGTTTTCAGAGTAATTTTAATGCTACTCTGGATTTAACTTGACTAACTGGTAGCAATTGAGCACATCTTTTTTTTTTTTCTTTTTTTTTTTGTGGCAGCAGTTATCTAAAATGCTACAATAACAGCATCAAAAGTAGAATGGTGGAAGATTGGTTTTCCATTGTGCTGCTGAACTGGCATAATGCCCACTTTAAAAGCAATTCGCTGCTCATCACTGAAATCTGGCAGACACGACACTAAATGCCTTGAGGGAAAAAAAAGGGACTTGAGAAGGGGGAACCCACTCTAACCACCACATGAAGGGAGAAAAAAAGAGCACCACAGATGATGAATCTGGGGAAGAAGAGAAAATTGCCAAATAAAAAGTTGAGCAGGGCATGCAGACTCCCAACAGGCTGTACCTTAATTTGTTGGAAGAAGATTTTGTCTACAGGTCTGCATTAGTAATAGCAGAACAAAACAAAAGCAAAATATATATTTATGTCTATTGTTCTGATGAAGCAAAAACCTAGTGAGTTCCGTCAATCATTTGTCAAACATGTCTTCCCCGTTTTATTTACCACAAAATATAATGAGTAAATATGTGATAATAAAACTCTTCTTTTTACATGGACATATACAATTTTTCCTCCTGCTAAATACAGGTAATGATTTAGGAAGCTTTCAAAATGTCTTTTTACTGTCAATAAAACTAATTCTATTCCCATTTTCATGTGGCAAAAAAAGGCTTTACAAATGAAAATTCAAATTAAAATTCTGATTATAGTGTAGTGTGACAACACCTGTATTTATAATTTTACTGTCAGCTAGCTTGTAGTGTTTAACAATAGCTAGAAGTAGAAAAGTAATTGGAATTTGTCTGTAACATGCCAGATGACGGCATCGGGAGCTTTGCTACACTACAGCAAAATTTGGTTTGATGGCAAAATAACCTCACTGAGATTTCCACACATAAAAGGGTATCAGGGCTGAAGGGGGGAAGGTCTCCCAGGTATGGGACCCTCTCTGAATCTGAAGAATCTGTGAGTTTGCAACTGATGAGTAAAGACAGCTATGACTCTGACATGTGTTCCCGGACCCCTGTCTCCCCTGCAGCCTCGCAAACAGTGTCAATGCAATTTAGTTTCTAGAGTTCCTCCAGAAAAACAAAGACCAGATAAACAAACAACAACAACAACAACAAAACCCTGCTGTTTCTCAAACAGACGGATGACTTCACTTAGCTATGATTTTGGCAGTAAGTGGGTGGGATGGGGGATCCACCAGGTGATGGGAAGCATACACGGGGACTGAAAATATCAAGATGGAGCAAAGCCCTCTGAGACAAGGAACAGAATGCTTTCCATTTCTCAACAGCTACATAGCCAGGAGTGCTAGAGATGTTTATTGTATTCATTCACCACAGATAAATAATATAGGTACCCACACAGATGCCTGAGATTTGCTATTTATCAAAAGATTAACAGAAAACTTAAACATCCCTCATACTTTTACTGCAGCAATATGGAGAAAAAAATTATTTAAAGCAGTGTTCTGCTGTCAACTTGAATCTTTCAAAACTGATAAACACACACTAATCTCCATACACAACTTGCCTTACTCTAGTCTACAAGTGAAAAGCCCATCTTTTTCATTATCCTAAAGATGAAAAAAAAAAGAAGCCACATACAAAAGAAAAACAGAATGACAGTGATGTTTTAGTTTACACTAGATATGGCAACACACACAAACTGTCAAAACTATGGAATGAAAAAAGCTGTTATCAAGCAACTGTCAAGAGAGTCCTCTGAGATTTGGAAATCTTGTGTTTATTGTAACTACTGCACATTACACAAAGAAAGAAACAGCCCTCTCCTTGCTCTTGCTGCTAAATATCATGCAAGAGAACACAGGCTTCTCCCTTAGTATTTAGATTAATTTTTCCCCCATGTGTAATTCTGTGCTTGACAGAGCGGCTCTCCTCCTCCTAGCTTTTCTAACAATGTGGCCAAAGTTCAGCGAGAAACTCGAGGTTACATCAAACATTATTTCATTTCGAAAACCATCACTGCCGCATTTCATGTTGTTAACTGGTTGTCTGTCTATAAGAGTGGAATCTGTTAACATCAAAATGCATAGTCTTCACCTGAATTATTTTCCTGAGAGTTCTACAAAGAGAAGCATATAGTTGAAAAGGCATAGACACTTATAAAATGATTTTAATTAGTGACTCTCTCTTTCCACCTCCTTATTAATGCATACATCAAGAAGCCCAAATCCCTAAAGGTAAATTACCATCTAATAAGGGGGAGATATGGGAAAATACAGGGTCCAAATCTCTTCCACAATGCATGGGTATTAGTGATTTGTAGGTCACAACCCCAACTCAAACTCAAGGGGCAAAATTCCCCTTGTAATTGAAATCAGTAAATTTTATTATCCTTGTCAACATGGCCTTTCCACCTGAACACCGAGGCGGCATCACTCAGTCTGACTCTTAATTCTTGCTCTGAGGCCACGTGCAGAGCATAGCCCTATCGCTAACAGCAGTAGATTAATGTGAGTGAAAGCATTCTTTGGGTGTTTCCATTTTTCATTTTTCATGTTTCCTTTAGGTGCAGAACACCCACCTTTTGAAATTCCTTAGGATGGAGGAAAACTGGACAGCAAAATCTCTATTATAAATGTAATGCCTGGATTCAGATGAACCGTGGGCTAAGTCAGATCACAAAATATGTTACTGCAGAAAAAAAGTGTTAGCAACACACAGGCTGACAAACAGAACAAGAGCCATAACTCTGGACCACAGCAATTCCATTGAATTTACTTCTGCAATTTTCCTGGCATCCTTCCCTCCTTGGAGAGTTAATAAGAACATGGGGACATTACTGATGCACGTGCTGGACATCTCAGTGGTGACATAGAAGAGAATTCAGTGTGTCTTGAGTGGATCTTGGCTCTGAATAGGTTATAATGGTTACCCAATGCTTAGAACATATTTATTTTAGGTTTCAGTGACCTGGTATGACTCAGTCAGTAACAGAATAGGTCAGTCAAATTTTAACCTGAGGAAAAAACGGTTTAACAGTGAAGTCAGTCTGATAAAAATGAATGACTGCCTAGTAAAGAAAATCTAAATTCTTCTAAAGCTCTTATATAATCTTTTATGATTTTTAAAGTATTCCTCAATTATTAATAAAGAGAAAAAGAGAATATTGACATGTTTTATCACTTGCAGTCTCTAGTACTATTTTAGGGTAAGTGGCCAATTTACATCCTTTTCATGCAATGAAAATCAAGTTTTAAGCAATTATCTTAATACAAACCAGTTTTCTGCTAATGATATTTTATTTGAGGTAAACAGTGAAAAAATTTCCCCTTAGCCTACCAACATTTTGGCAAGTTTTATATGGAAAAAAGAGCTGTAAGTTGGTGAAGTTATAACAAATGGTCCATTAAGAAAATTTTGGAACATCTGCAACAAAGTTGGGGACAGTACTTTTAGTTATTCACATGATTTACAAACCATTAGCATTGTGCACATAGTAATTAAATTTAAAATGTGCTCTAGAGCTAGACTGTTTGGGTTGTAATCCTGACTCTACTATTAACTTGCTGTGTTATCTTGACCAGGTTTCTTAATTTCTCTGCACTTCCATCTTCTCATCTGTAATATAGGGCTATGTCCCTAAGGCTGTTATGGGAATTAAGCTAGAACACAGAACAAGCTTACCATAGTATCTGGAGCTCAACAAACGTTAACAATTAGTGTGACTTGCATAGTTAGTACTATTCTGTAGTTTGAATTATGGGTCTCATTTAGAATTTAATCAAAAGTGGGGGGAACCCAGAAAGAACTGTGCATGCTAAGTCACTTCAGTTGTGTCCAAGTCTCTGTGATCCCATGGGCTGTAGCCCACCAGACTCCCCTGTCCATGGGATTTCCCAAGGAAGAATATTGGAGTGGGTTGCCATTTCCTCCTCCAGGGGATCTTCACAACCCAGAGACTGAAGCCACATCTCTTACACTGGCAGGCAGATTCTTTACCATTGAGCCAACAGGGAAGCCCATGTGTGTGTGGTGTATGCATGCGTGTGTATATATATTTTTTGGCTATGCTGTGTGCCTTATGGGATCTTGGTTTCCCATCCAGGGCCACAGCAGTGAGATCATGGGGTCCTAACCACTGGACAGCTGGGGAATTTCCCAAATATGTATATTTTGAATTCTTAGAACATAAATGTGGACAAAATTCAAACTGCACAAACAAGCCTATAACAAAAACTCCCAAATTTCTGGTTAAAGGTGGAGTACTAAATATGCATATGTGGCTCTGTAAACTCCTAAATCTCCACTAAAATGTTAGCACAGGATTTTTTTAAGGAATAATAAACTCCAAAAAAGAGGAAAACAGGAGTGAAGGTGCCAAAAGCAAAAGCTAGAAATCAGAAGGATAAGATGTAATTTACTTAACGGATCATAGGCCGTGGATTCTAAGTGGACAGTGGGGAGAGCTCTCTTGGGAGCCATCAGAACTTCCAAGCGCTCTTGAACTGGTGCCCCAAGATATCTCTAGAAGAACAGGTTCAGGGTGCCCTTAGAAAACTGGTTGAGGTATTTTTGAGAAACAAACCCCAGATTCCTACCTTCGTGCTGACAGAAGGCTTATTCTCTGGTGAAGGTCTCTGAAATGAGGGGCACACTGAGCTGATACTGGATGCTGAGACCCTGAGTTCCCTTTCCTTCCAGATGCTACAGCCAGTCTTATCCCCAACCTCACACACACAAAGTAAGAGACTGGAAGACTTTTCTGGGGAATCAACCAACCCATGAGAGGAAAAAAAGAAAAAACACCTCAAAAGTTACTGACATTTCATTCATGGAACAAGGACACTTGGGGAACAAGAAAAAATTAGAAACTGAAAGCATAATAGGAAGAAAAAACTTACAATGAAAAGTTCCCAGACCTGGAGGGTTTTGCCTTTATAGACAGAAAGTGCCTGGCAGCAGGAATGAAAACTGCCCAAGACCAAGACATGTCATCATGAATGTGGCCATGACTAGGTGCATGGCAGATGCTATGAGTTTCTAAAGAGGAACCAGAGAAGGTCATATATAAAAAGGATTAGGAATCTGAAAGGTTTTCCAAAAAGATAGTAGAACAATGTTTCCAAAATTATGAAGGAAAGTGAGTTGCACCCTAAAACCCTCTAACTATTGGTATGGTGTGGATTAAGAACATTTTAAGACAAGCAATGTCTCAAAGCTTCACCTGCCATGAAACTACTGGAAGAGATCCTCTGCTGCTGCTGCTGCAAAGTCGCTTCAGTCGTGTCTGACTCCGTGCGACCCCACAGACGGCAGCCCAACAGATTCCCCCGTCTCTGGGATTCTCCAGGAAAGAACACTGGAGTGGGTTGCCATTTGCTTCTCCATGCATGAAAGTGAAAGTGAAATCGCTCAGTCGTGTCCGACTCATAGCAACCCCATGGACTGCAGCCCACCAGGCTCCTCCATCTATGGGATTTTCCAGGCAAGAGTACTGGAGTAGGGTGCCATCGCCTTCTCTGAGAGATCCTCTACCTCTCCCCAAAAGAGAAACAGTTAATAGAATCTAGGACACGAGCACCCTGATATAAGTGCTATGTGAAGACAATGCCCAGATGAGGATAAGGGGAGAGTCCTAGGATAACAGCTATGAAATCAGGCCATGACAGCCATCAGCTCAGAATACTGGGTATGGTTGAACTGGATTAAGAGCAGGTTTAGATAACCAGGGCAAGGGCTGGTATGTATAAATACTAACTGCTGACCTGTCAGAACTGTGATAACTGCCATATGAGCATGGGGAGAAGGGGTGGGAGATGGCACATGTGTAGTGGGGTGGGAGCTGTCCATTGTAGGAGGTGATCAGATACTGCACTCGCAGCAGTTGTTCAGAGATAAGAAGCAAGCAGCAGCAGGACTTACAAGTGTTTGCTTTTGAGGCCTGGGGAAGGGGAACGCTATGGGAAAAGGGACTGCTTTTGGTAAGCAGCCAAACTGAATTTCTGATATGAGAAATTACGTGCATTTTAACAGATAAAATTCAAGAACCAATCAACCAATAAAAAGGCTCCCATTCATCCCATGCCCCTTCTCAGAAGCAATCATTTTTGCCCCTTTCTGTGCCTGTCCAGGAATTCTGGGAAACTTTATTCATGTGTCACAGTGGCAGGAAAACCTTAGCTATCTAGAACTCTTGAGGTGGCCGGGTTTTGCTAAGAAGGCTTAAGATGATTATGTGATTTATGGAAACTTTTAAAGGAAACTTTTGTAAAGTTTCTCCAATTCAGGACATTTTTCTTGACAACTGTTGAACCTTGTTTCCAGGAGGACCTGGAGTGGTGGTGGTACATAAAGAAGCTGACAACAGCGGGGCCAGAACTTGCTTTCTCGGAACATGTCCTGATTTCAGCTTGCTTTGGGACCAGATCACTTCCCCCAAACAGCCTAGTGATGCTTTTTTGGCTGTGTCACTGTCTAGGGCAAGCCTTCCTAAAGACTTTTGTACTAATGTCCTCTTTGGCAGTCTACTAAATAAAGCCCATGGACCTCTCCTCAGAATGTTTTCAAACAGGTTAAATAAAATACACAGGATTACAAAGGAATGCAATTACACTGAGATACATTTCTTAAAATATTTAAAGAACATATTTATGGTAAGTGGTATATATACTTTCTTATTAAAGCATTAAACAACAAGATCTAGTATGATAATGACTGCAATCTCAAAGTAATGATGAGTAAAAATTATATTTTAGATAAGTGCTGCAACTGTAATGTCATCCGAAAATATT
The DNA here is from genome assembly GCF_042477335.2 of Ovis canadensis. NCBI lineage: Eukaryota > Metazoa > Chordata > Mammalia > Artiodactyla > Bovidae > Ovis > Ovis canadensis. The sequence goes on along the minus strand of NC_091727.1, from coordinate 24,417,407 downwards.
CTTGACTTCTACTGGTGACAAAATCATAGATTCTACTAATATCACTGTTTGAGGCCTCTATGCATAATTGAAGGGAGGGCTAAACTCTAGTCAGGGGTTAGTGAAAATAAAAATGTCACTTTTTTCCCATTCAGGTTCATAGAACCCTTGTCTAGAGCAACTGTTCTTTAAAGTATGGGCCAGGGACTTCTGGGGGCAGCAGGTGTGGGGACCCCTTTCAGGGGTCCTTGAGGTCAAATTTTTTCGAAGTTATATTCAGACCTTATTTGTCTGTTTCACTCTTGCTCTGAGCCTACAGTGGGGTTTCTAGTGGCTACATGATGTTTGATGTTCTCACAGACCGAATGTAGAAACAGGTATTTGAAATCAGCTGTTTTCTATTAAGCCAGATACTAAATAGATTTGCCAAGATTTAAAACACGGCTCTTCTCACTATTTTTTTTTCTTTTTTGGGGGGGTCAGTTATTTTTATAACATAGGTTTCTGTGTTGACATGTAATGAGTTTATTATTGTTATTCTAAAGTGAATTTAGGAACCTCAATACTTTTTAAGCATGTAAAGGAATCCCCAGACCCCAAATCTAAAAGCCACTGTTCCACAGCAAGACAACACAGTTGTCTTTCTATAAAATCACTGACCTAAAACACTGAGGCTGCTGTCATCATACCCAGAAAATCATCATTGTGTTTCCTTCTCCTAGTGGCCTCTGACTTGACAAAATACTATCTAGAGTTTCACTAGCCCTCAGTTAGGGTTTCTTAACCTACTGAAATTGTGGGCTGATAGTTCTTTGCCATAGGGGCCATCCTGTGTCTACTGTAGATGTTCAACAGCATCCATGACCTCTAGCCACTAGATGCCCTTAGCACCCTTCCTCAGAGTTATGACAATCAAACATGTCTCCAAATTTTGCCAAATATCCCCTGGAAGGCAAAAATCATACCTGGTTTGGAACCAGTCCTAAGTGCACTTACAAAAGATAACCTTAACCTCTGTTAAGACTCACTCTTCACACGTGCCCAACAAATATTAAGACTCCTCTGTGGGGTGAGAATTTCTCCTGTCATTCAACTGTTAAGTGGTGATTTTCCTTAAAAAAAAAAAAGAAAGAAAGAAAGAAATCCTCACTTTCCTGGGTGGGTAGGGATTTAATGGGAAAAAAGAAAACCTAAATGAGATGAACAGTGAGCTACTCAAGAGAATCTGGGGCTAGAAAAAATTATTCAAACCCTGAATTCATATCTCTGCTCTGAAATGGGCTAAGAACTAGAGGTATCTCTAAGAAGAGGAAACACTAACTTATTGAGGGGCAGGTGGGTCTGTTTAAGAAAACTGGACATATGTTTGCTTTGGGTCAGTGACAGAAGTTAACACAATGCACGTGGTCCCCAAAGAAAGACGGCAGCCCCAAGGGAGGACTCCTGACTGGGAGATCATGGAGAAGCCAGTTCAGAATAACTAGAGGGGAGAGCTTGCCTTTCGATTAGGTGGATAAACATATTTCGGGTAAATGGAAGAGGTTGGAGATGGAGCAAGTTACCACAGGTTCTACATTCTTCATAGAACTCTAGAGAAAGGTAAGACCCTCCAGATGTGTTGGGACAAAAGCCAAGATAGGACAGTGAAGGGCGTATGAGAGTGCATACAGCCTGAGGCCAGCAGGGTCAACTCAGAAGGCCTGGAACCAGATACAAAACTTGGAAAAAGTTTCTTGTTATGATTAAAGACTCCACCAGATCCATGAGCAGACCTCATCTGTATCTTCCTCAGGCCAAGTCCAAGTTTCTTTGTCTAGGGTCCCTTCTCGAATATCCAAGCCACAAGTGGATGGTGGAAGGAAAAAGGACTAGGAAGCAAGAATCTTGTCAACTATGCCAGCTGTCAACAGATAAGCTAAATGTTTTTTTCAAGGAAGTGGTACTAATCCTGGAAGCCTACTTGTTTTCATAGATTCTTTGGCTTTTCAGGAAAGACTAACAGAAAGTCACTCTAATTCAAGAGAGAAAGGGACCGAGCTGATGTGCAAGAGAGGAACTGAGATGGGAGGTGGGGATGAGAAGGTGGCCACCTAGGCTCTGGACCAGACCTTTTGGGCCTTGGGTCTGAGAGTCTCTGGACTCTTATAACAAACTTCCCTTTCGGTCCAGTATGGTTCCTGACGGTAACACTAAGGGCAGGATGAACATCCTACAGTGAACATGTCACCACTGTTACATTTACTGGACACAATAAAAACCACCAGTATGAATACACTCTGGCAGGAGAGCATTTTGCACATCAAGTCAAACCTCTTTCAAAGTTTGGATGAGCAGCAGGTAAAAGATGGGTACCCTAGTTTTACTTCCTTGAGGCCCACAAGCATGACAGTCTGAGTTTAAGTGACCTGTGTATTACAAGTTATACCTAGCTATAGAGGGTTCAGAGCAGACCAACACCCTCCTCCCAGCTGTGGGGCATCACACAGTGGAAAGGGCACAACACTGAGCTCTGAGGACCAGAAAAGGCATGTGTTGAAGTCACAGGATGGCTACCAATGGTCACAAACCTCTTGGGCTAGCCAATGCATATGTGGATTTGCATGCCTACGGCACCCAAAATGCGGGTGTTCTATTAGCTGTGGTAAGGATACTTCTATTTGTATTTTCAAAAATCTAAAAAAAGACCTTCATATTTACTGTTTGGGTGGACAGAGGCTGCACGTTGCTTGGTCTGAGTCTCAGATGCTGCACGAGTGGCTGGAATGTCAAGGGATCTCTTCTCTTGCCTTTGTCTGTCTGATCCTGTTTCATGGGCAAGGGTCTGAGAGAGGGGCCATTACAGGCTGGTCCACTTTCCCCACAGTGTAACACCATTAAGTTTCTGTTTGCCCAGTTAAGTGGCTTTAACTAAAAATAATTTTAACAATATGAAACATCTCAAAATGGTCTTTTAAAATATTCTTGAAAAAAAGGCCTGGATTGAAGATAGCATACATGTATTTTTAAACTACTGTTTCTCATCCTTCTCCACTTAAGATTTCATCTTTTTCATATGTTCAACAGGATACATTACACAGGGGGAGCATACTCATAACATTCTGGTTCACCTCTTCCCTGCAGGATAAACTCTGTCGTGAGAGCTTTGGGGGTGGGGGTGGGGGCGGGAGGCACACAGCTGTTTTCTCACTCTTGACTTCACATCGTTCCAGTCCTCCTCTCCTCATCTTCAGCACACTAGGCTGTAGGTGGATAGAAATCGTTTGGCCACCTCAGCAGAATTGAGAACCCCTGTTCTATGCAGGTTTCCACCCACCATTAGATTACGGATTCTTAGAGAATAAGGAGGCTACCTTATCTGTGTCTTTGAACAGACGGCTTGGCAGAGAGATGTTCACTACATGTTTAACGACAGTGAATAGTAGGGGAAGTTCAGTGAAATTAGAATTGAAAGCACAACACTGTTCAATGCTTGTAGAGGAAAAATGCAGTCCCAAGCCAAAAGAACTAGCAACACAACGGATATTTCTTTGACCAAATACTTGATTTTAAATTAATAGTGAAAGGAACTAAAAACAATAGGAGAAAATATAAATATTAACAGGAGACAGGTAAATGTAGTGTTATGGGTAAATAGTTGAGGTTGACGTTCAAGTTATTGAAGGTTTTATAGAGAGAAGCTGGATACCAGCCACTTGAGTGAGGGAGCCCCAAGAGGGATGCTGGTGACCTGGGATGGAGCCTGGTGAAGTGGGTCCCCTCTAACCACCCAAGAAACGGCTGCTGTTGTTTATATCAACATCACATTTCTAGTGCAGAGCTATGAATATCAGCCCTCCAGGCTGTGACTCTGTACATATATTTGTATCTGTGCAGAAAATAGCTTGAGAATGATATAAACAGCAAAATTCAGTTTCTTAAATATGACTGCCCCTCAAATGATCTGCATATGAATCTCTATCCAGGTATCTATGTACAAAGATGCTAGAAAGATGCCCTTGAAACCAGTGTGGTAACCTCAGGGAGGGGAGCTGAGGTGGGGCAAAGGATAGGGGACCATTATGCTTCACTCTGTCTACTTTTCTACTGTTGGGATCTTTTGCCACAAAAATACATTCATCTAGCACTTGTAATTTAAAATAAATTACATCTTAAAATAAATGGAAAAAAGAAAGATATCCTGTGAGAGTTCTTAAAGAACCAGAGCCCATCACCCACTGCTGCCACGGATTCAACCTGTTACAGCTGTTCTCCGTGAAAAAAATAAATAAAAAAGGTCACTCCAGGAATCATGACATTTATTAAGAGTAACAAGAAAGGACCCACCTTTCTTATCTTCTGGCATACAAAAATCCAACACCAAAATGTTATTAAATCAAGTTAGTATTATCAGTAAAAAATATGTTCTACTTCCCATTATTTATGAAGCCCTATCCTTTTCTTTCTTACCAATTACATTCCCTATCATTTCCAAAATATACAAACTGTTTTCAATCAACAGATTTCTTTATTACAGCGTGCAGCATGCTTGTTACTGCCTCTTTTCTATATTGAATCCTTGATTGGACAAGCATTTTGAATTTAACACGGACTATGATTGCACATATCAAGCAAATTAAAGCTGCCAATCTCTTTTTGGAGACCATCCTTCATATACTACTGCTGAGGAGTGCCTTAAGTGTTTGCTTAGGAAAAACAGGGCAGGAGTGAAGAAATGATGGTTGTCAGACTGCCACGTGATCTAGCTGCTCTTTCACTCACTCACTCACTCAGATTAGTGCTGTGCCTTTAAAACATGTTTTGTAACTGTGACTTTAAAGCCATTCAACTAACTTCCATAACATTAAGCGTTTTTCATAATCTTAAAAAAAAAAAACTTGATAAACTCAAAGGGTAAAAACATCAACAGACCGGAGAGGCAGGTGGACTCATGTGGAGTTCTCTGATGAACTTCCTTTTGGATGACAGAGGCGGGTGGCAGCAGTGGTGTTTTTCCTATTTCCCTCTCTAGAAAATGAGACTCTACCTCTAGTATATGTAGAGCAGCTCTCTGCTGAGGAACATGAAGAGACCTTTCATTAAGAGGCACAGGAAAAAATGATGTTTCATTACCAGGCAAGGTTAGGACTCAAGGCTTACAGTCCAGTAAGCTGAACTGAAATGTTTTCCAAACTTGAAGAACAATGCAATCCTGTGGTTAAAGCAAAGTTACTAGTTTTTCAAATGAGAACTATGTGGAGTAAGTATTTTACAATTACAAATTTTAAAATGATATTTAAATTATTAAGATATACTTCAGTTAGACATTACTAAATATGGGGCTTTTGCGGTCTTTAAGCTGTATTTGTTGTTGTTCAGTCGCTGAGTTGTGTCTAGCTCTTAGTGACCCACGGACTAGAGCACACCAGGCTTCCCTGTCCTTCACTATCTCCCAGAGTTTGCTCAAATTCATGTACATTGAGTCGATGATGTCATCCAACCATCATCCTCTGTCGCCCTCTTCTACTTCTGCCCTCAATCCTTCCCAGCATCTTTTTCAATGAGTTGGCTCTTTGCATCAGGTGGCCAAAGTATTGGAGCTTCAGCTTCAGCTTTAGCATCAGTCCTTCCAATGAATATTCAGGACTGATTTCCTTTAGGATTGACTGGTTTGATCTCCCTGCTGTCCAAGGGACTCTCAAGAGTCTTCTCCAACACCACAGTTCGAAGGCATCAATTCTTTGGCACTCAGCATTTTTTGTTGTCCAGCTCTCACATCCATACATGACAACTGGAAAAACCATAGCTTTGATATAAAGACTTTGTTGGCAAAGTAATGTTCCTGCTTTTTAATACGCTATCTAGGTTTGTCATAGCTTTTATTCCAAGGAGCAAGCGTCCCTTAATTTCAAGGCTGCAGTCACCATCCACAGTGATTTTGGAGCAAAAGAAAAATAAAGTCTGTCACTGTCTTCATCATTTCCCCATCTATTTGCCATGAAGGGATGGGATCGGATACCATGATCATAGTTTTCTGAATACTGTGTTTTAAGCCAGCTTTATTTTACTCTCCTCCTCACCTTCATCAAAAGGCTCTTTAGTTACTCTTCATTTTCTGCCATTAGGGTGATATCGTCTGCATATCTGAGGTTCCCCACAATCTTGATTCCAGCTTGTGAGTCATTCAGCCTGGCATTTCGCACGATGTACTCTGCATATATGTTAAATAATCAAGGTGACCATATACAGCCTTGACGTACTCCTTTCCCAATTTGGAACCAGTCTTGTTCCATGTCCACTTATAACTGTTACTTCTTGACCTGCATACAGGTTTCTCAGGAGGCAGATAAGGTAGTCTGATATTCTCATCTCTTTAAGAATTTTCCAGTTTGTTAAGATTCACACAGTCAAAGGCTTTAGCATAGTCAGTGAAGCAGAAGTAGATTTTTTTTTCTGGAATTCTCTTGTTTTTTCTACGATTCAAGGGATGTTTGCAATTTGATGTCTGGTTCCTCTGTCTTTTCTAAATCCAGCTTGAACTTCTGGAAGTTCTCAGTTCATGTACTGTGGAAGCCTGGCTTGAAGGATTTTGAGCATCACCTTGCTAGCATGTGAAATGAATGAAACTGTGCGATAAGTTCAAACATTCTTTGGCATTGCCCTTCTTTGGGACTGGAATGAAAACTAACCTTTTCCAGTCCTGTGTCCAAATGCTGAGTGTTCCAAATTTGCTGGCATACTAAGTGCAGCACTTTAACAGCATTATCTTTTATGTACGTGAAAGTGTTAGTTGCTCAGTTGTGTCTAACTCTTTGCAACCACATGGACTGTAGCCCATCAGGCTCCTCTGCCCATAGAATTCTCCAGGAAAGAATACTGGAGTGGGTTGCCATTCCCTTCTCTAGGGGATCTTCCCAACCCAGGGATCAAACCCGGTTCTCCTGTATCATAGGCAGATTCTTTACCATCTGAGTCACCAGGGAAATAGATAAACTATATTAGATAGTTTCAGAAACTTGCCTCATTTGAATTGTCAACTGGAGGGGAGAGCATTGAGGAAAGAGCAAAGAGGACTCTTCTTTGGTGTCTTTGTTTCTGCTAAGAACCAGAAACACTTAAGGAAAGGGTTCCAGATTTGATTTTGGAAATGATGGGGAAAAAGTGCAAAAGCATACAGAGGAAAAAGAAAACTTTCCCTTGGAACCAGGGAAAGTTTCCCTTGTGCTATTTTTAATGAAAGGATTTGGTTGGCTGCTCACCTTTTCTTTCCTCCACAAACTGTCAAAGTACAGATCCTAACGTCCATGACACATTTGAACTCTTTCAACCTGGCTTCCTGACTTTCTGAGAAGCAGATGATGGGAGGGAGTGAGGGTGTTAAGGTCATGCAGCCGTATCATTTCATTCATTCATTCATTCGCTGTCAGGCACAAAGGGAATATCCACCATCAGACATGACTGGGCACTGTGTTCAGGGATACAACGATGGAAAAAACAGTACTCAGCCCTGGCTCTGACTCACATTTAAGAGGAAGACAGGTGCCTGGGAAAAAGCAGATATGACAAAGTCACCCAAGTGCTATGTGAGGAGGTGAGCACCTAACTCTACCTAGAGGGCCAGAGGAAGTTTCCATGAAAGAAGCCACATTTTAGCTGGGAAGCATGATTACAGCTGAAGTGGACAGACTAAGGGGAAATCAGAAGTTTAACTTTGGAAAGAAAACATATTGATCTTCCATTTACCAAGCTTGCCTTGACATCAGCATATGTTAGTGTTTTCCAATAATGGGCAGGCTTTTAGTTTATGTACTTTGTGTATACAATTCTAGTACAAACAGCTTCTGTACACAGTGTACACTGATATCGAAGTGTCTGATATCCAAGCAGATTGGTCGGTGGGGGCACATACTCTCTACTGAGAATTTGAAGGAATTGAACTCTTCTTTTCCTAGAGCAACCTAATACGGTGGACACATTACCAGGTTACCTAGGTTCATTCAATTATTCCAATCGATGCACTGATGGCCTTAGCGGTGGTTTTGGAGACGGTGGTGGTAACAGATGTTTCCAACACAACAGCACAGAATTTAATTTAGAAGCAGAAAGGTCTGTTACTATCCACATGGGAATCACCCAAGACTGAGTATTTGCAACAAGTGAAATAACAAGAATGACTCATAGAAGCAGCATCAGGAGGGTCCACACTATGTGTGGCACAGAACAGGCACCTGGTCTAGGGAAGCCACAAATGTTACGTTCTTTTATTGATGCATTAACTGCTGACGGTATTACGACCCTTTAATCATAGCCTTTTGCCCTTAGCAACTCTGAGGAATTACAGAATTACTCAGGGTGAAAATGACTGAGAAAAAGTGTCTTTCAAAATGCACAGTATTAATACTGTCCATAAATTAGAGTTACAGATTTCATAATAACATGTTGTGAAAAGTCTGAAGGATTTATTTGGTGCGACCACTACCTAATTGCAACATTTCTTTTGTGCCTATTATGTGCAAGGCAGTAAGCTAATATGATGTACAAATGCCAGGAAGGCATTTTATATAATCCAAGAACTTTAGGATATACGTAAGAACATCAGAATTTGGGTAGAAAATAGTTCTTCAGTTGTTTGTATTAAAATACTTTAAAATGTGAGCCCTAATAACAATAATTGATTTTGTGACCTTCCTGGTATATTCAAATCTTTACTTATACTGAACCTACTAACAAGTATGAAGTGGCATATAACTATTCCAAACTTGGGGGTAGGATTATCACAAGATTGAGTAGCTGAGGCTTTGTGAACTGCTGGATCTTCAGTAGAATCTACTCAGGTTTGTTTTTTCTGTCTAGCTGATCATGTTCAATATTTTAAAGTATTTTTTAAAAATTAAAAAATATTAAAATACCTCTAGGTGGGGCATGTACTCCCTAGCTCCCACCAGTCAACACATACAATCCTTGAGCAGGTACCCTGACATTTGATCCTTTTGAAGGGGCTTGACTTTACAACCTCTCCATTAGATCATAATGCAGAAGGAACTTGATTCAATTAGCAATTAGGGCACACCCCAAGAGGAACAGCAGCACAACCTCCTTCAAACATCGAATGTTTTGGGTCATGAGAATTTTAGTGATGTGAAAATGAGTTCTGTACTATCAAAAAGTGGCTGGCAGGGAGTTATTAGGCTGGAGGAAAAACTAGGTGAAACATTTGCTAAATGGTTCCAGATGGGATTTTGCTGACATAAGGCACTAGCTTTCTTTTAAAGGAAGTTTTAAAAGGTTCTATAGATTACTTATATGATTATGAATAAGAGTTCTGTATTATTATAAACTTGTCACTATTACTGGATTTCAGCTATGTATGACAGAATCTTAGCCTACATACAACTCTATAAAGGACAGCCATTATTGAAGCATTACTAAGTTATTCCTCATTCGGCAACATCTCTTTGAGGAGTCTTAGAAAACTCACAACATGGCAATCTGTTGGGGAGTTAACAGAGACAGAACAATGGGAACCCATGTTTTCTGAGCCCAAAGCCTGCGTAAGTTCTCTACCAGCTGTAATCCCTAGAAGAGGAGTTTAACAAAGATGAGGCAAGGAATCTTTTCAGAACACCACCTCTTGCCTGTGTGACCAGTATGAAACAGGGGTGAGGCAAGGTGCTTCTTTTTCCATCAACATGAATTGGAACAGGACATGCCATTTAGTTTCTCAGCATATTTTAATGTGCTGATATTTTGTTAGGGTTCTCTAGGTTGAGAATTTGTTTTTTGAACTGAATGCTTCCCACCTGAAACATTTCATTCAAATATTTCTGATTAAATAAGTCTTTCTATGAGCATGTTTTGGGTTCACTTTTAATGTTGTTGTTCAGTCGCTCTCACATACAGCTCTCTGTGACCCCTTTGCTCAAATTCAAGTACAGTGAGTCGGTGATGCTATCTAACCATCTTGTCCTCTGCTGTCCCCTTCTCCTTTTGCCTTCAATCCTTCCCTGCATCAGGGTCTTTTACAGTGAGTTGGCTCTTCACATCAGGTGGCCAAAGTATTGGAGCTTCAGCTTCAGCTTCAGCATCAGTCCCTCCAATGAATATTCAGGGTTGATTTCCTTTAGGATTGACTGGTTTGATCTCCTTGTTGTCCAAGGGACCCTCAAGAGTCTTCTCTAACAGCTTCTGTTAGAACCATAGTTTGAAGGCACCAATTCTTCGGCACTCAGCCTTTTTTGTTGTCCAGCTCTCACATCCATACATGACTACTGGAAATACCATAGCTTTGACTATATGAACCTTTGATATCTCTGCTTTCTAACATACTATCTAGGTTTGCCATAGCTTTTATTCCAAGGAGCAAGTGTCCTTTAATTTGAAGGCTGCAGTCACCATCTGCAGTGATTTTGGAGCCCAAGAAAATAAAATTTGCTACCGCTTCCACTCCTTCCCCTTCTATTTGCCAGATGCCATGATCTTAGGTTTTTAATGTTGAGTTTCAGCTTTTTTACTCTCCTCTTTTATACAAAATGATTATTTAAAAATATGGACAGATTCTATAATTCCTTAATGATACACACAATTCAAGAATTAAGATGACTCTGGAAGTCATTACTTTTTAAACTAAGAGGACAAGTTGGTTTTAAATGACTGAATGGTGAAGAGAATAAATAGGGATTGTTCTTACCTAGCAGTAGATTTTATGAAGTTACCATCACATATATTGAAAATTAAAACTATTAACAGCAGACATGGAAACTCTTATAGACTTGTAAAATAATTATATCCATCTCACAAGCCACATTACAAGTTTCCAACAGAGAACCACTTCACATTAGTGCTAAGTATAAAGGCTGTGTATATATGAACCACTGTATTTATTTATAGTACAGTAAACAAGAAGATGAAAGAGTGAAGGCCTGGAGAGGATAACCTCTGAGTCCCACAGATGTGGGTGGAAGAGCTGGATGTGCCATTTACCAGGTTAGCTACTCAATTGCTCCTAACCTCAGCTTCCTCTCCTCCAGTATAGTACTCTATGGTGTATTTGAAAGTTGCCCGAAGTATGGATCTTAACAGTTCCTATTACAAGAAAAAAAATTGTAACCATGTGAGGTGATGGCCGTTAACTAAACTAACTGTGGTAATCATTTCACAATGTATACATATATTAAATCATTATGTTAAAGTAAAAGTCACTCATTTGTGTCCAACTCTTTGTGATCCCATGGACTATACAGTCCATGGAATTCACCAGGACAGAATATTGGAATGGGTAGCCTTTCCCTTCTCCAGGGGATATTCCCAACCCAGGGACTGAATCCAGGTCTCCTGCATTGCAGGCAGATTCTTTACAAGCTGAGCCACAAGGAAGTCCAAATCATGTGATATACTTCAAACTTATACAATGTTATTTGTCAATTATATCTGAACAAAACTGGGAAAATCATAATACAGATCTGAGTTTTTTTTTTTAAGGTTAAATGAAATGCACATAAAGTACTTACTGTGATGCCTAGTGGATAGTAAATAATCAATACAATATTAGCTATGATTATTAGCTATTCATTTCATACCTATTTATAATAAAAACTCGAGCTGTTCTGTAATCAAAATTTGCTGAGTATGGTATCTGTTTAATGGTATTTACAATCATAATCATTATTGTATTATAGTGTAATTAGGTATAAACGGTAAACTGTTGGTGTAACTGATAGTAATTAGTACACAGTCAAAATTTTTCCCCCTAGTTTTTCTCTTCTTTGGTCTTGATCTAACATGTGATCAACATTATTATCAGCTGTTTCCTCTCATTTACTAGTTGTGTGATTTTGACCATATCATCTATCCTCTATAACATTTCCCTTTCCTCTCTGTAAAATGGTAATAAGACACATTTTGTAGTTAAAATTAAACACAGTAGAATATAGTAAAGTGCAAAAAGTAAATATAATAGATATAAAGATATAGTAAAAATGTAAAGATAACATACATACAGACATAGCAGAGTGTCTGACACATAACTGATCAATAAATGACAGCTGTCAGTGGGTGGTGTCATTGTGGTTTGTCCAGGAAAACAATATGATGCTCTTTCCCTATGGAACCCCTATGGCGTCCTCATAGTCTCAAGGACTAAGTCTAGGAACAAGCTTTGAGAGCATGAAAGTAGGAAAGACTTTTAGAGCAGTGGTTTTTAACCACTGCTGCATGTTGGCATTGACATATACTAATGACTAAGTGAATGCAGATGACACAACCCTTTTGGCAGAAAGTGAAGAGGAACTAAAAAGCCTCTTGATGAAAGTGAAAGTGGAGAGTGAAAAAGTTGGCTTAAAGCTCATTATTCAGAAAACTAAGATCATGGAATCCAGTCCCATCACTTCATGGGAAATAGATGGGGAAACAGTGGAAACAGTGTCAGACTTTATTTTTCGGGGCTCCAAAATCACTGCAGATGGTGACTGTAGCCATGAAATTAAAAGATGCTTACTCCATGGAAGAAAAGTTATGACCAACCTAGATAGTATATTCAAAAGCAGAGACATTACTTTGCCAACAAAGGTCCGTCTAGTCAAGGCTATGGTTTTTCCAGTGGTTATGTAGGGATGTGAGAGTTGGACTGTGAAGAAAGCTGAGCGCTGAAGAATTGATGCTTTTGAACTGTGGTGTTGGAGAAGACTCTTGAGAGTCCCTTGGACTGCAAGGAGATCCAAACAGTCCATTCTGAAGGAGATCAGCCCTGGGATTTCTTTGGAAGGAATGATGCTAAAGCTGAAACTCCAGTACTTTGGCCACCTCATGCGAAGAGTTGACTCACTGGAAAAGACTCTGATGCTGGGAGGGATTGGGGGCAGGAGGAAAAGGGGATGACAGAGGATGAGATGGCTGGATGGCATCACCGACTCGATGGACGTGAGTTTCAGTGAACTCCAGGAGATGGTGATGGACAGGGAGGCCTGGCGTGCTGCGATTCATGGGGTTGCAAAGAGTTGGACACGACTGAGCGACTGAACTGAACTGAACTGAGGTGCCAGCCACAGTTTGATTTAAATAGTCTGGGGTGTGGCCTGGCCGTTTTTTCAAAAGCTCCCAGGTTAGGATTTATTGGGCATTTGAGGTGGAGAACCACTGATGGAGAGTCAGTCATGCTCAGGTAAAACTTGTCTCTGGTTCTAGGGATGGCTGGCTGGCAGGAGCCCCCATAAGAACTGGTGAATTTTGCTTATTTGGGGAGGAGAGCAAGCATAAAGGAGGCCCCTTCTCACTCTTCCCGGGCACCCTAAGAGGAAATAAGTCAGGTTTGCTTTCAGAGTTGGCCTTAAGGGCAGTTTTGTGTATGTGTGATTTTAGGAACAATAGGAAACTATCCTTTCTCCAAAAGTAACCCATGGCCTGGTTATGCTGACATTCCTTTAAGATAAAATAAAGCAAGTCAAGTTTGAAAATGAAAAGAGCAATAAATCACATCACAAATGAAGGCTTTTTATTTTTGTGAGAAGTGCAAAGAGAGAGGTTTCACCATATTTTAGAGGTTGGGAGGAAGGCAGTGGCAGGAGAGTTCTGGACACATAAGGGGTACCAGCCAAAGAAGATCAAGGAGGAGAGCAGAAACGGAACTGAGAGAACCATAGACCAATGTTTCTGAGGTTATAGTTTTGCTGTGCAAGGAAAGAAAATACTATGGTCCCCTGAGGAAGGAAAGAGACACAGTAATAGAAAGAAATCAAATCTCTAACTATGGTTCAAATCTCTAACTATTAAAGTCCAAGTAAAAGCGGCATGTCAGTAATAGAAACTAACTTTAGTTCTTTCTAGGTTGTGGCTGTCATGGCATTACATACATTTCAAACTGTGCCAGTTAGAGCACAGCCTAATGAACCTCTCTCTTGGCAAATATCTCAGACATGGTTCTCTTAGTTTGTCAGCCATCTTAGACTTATACTGAGGGACAAATAAGAAATATTCCAAATCGTCAGAGTACTCATGGAACACTTTTAAATGATCATCTTAGGACCCATTTTTTTGTTCTGCCATTTTCTCCAACATCCTTCTATTTATTTTTTCTCTCAAAGAAAGATGATCTCATAAGCAGTGATCTTTCAGATTTTTCTTTGTAGCTTTTCATCTAGTCTTTCTGGCATGGTCAACACATAGGGGTTTCTTTTCTCAGGAGGTTCACCCACCAACATCTGCAAGTGAAGGCTGGGTCCTAGTACCACTTCCGTCCCCTGAAAGCACCCACTCACACACCTTGGTCCACCAGTATAAGGTATATCGCCCAGCAGAGGATTATGAACAGCAGTAATAGCTGTCCTGTAAGAGTTTATATTGAACTTTTAAATTTAGTACTAATGAAGAATTGATAAAGGTGCTTTCTACTATATCCTACTCTACTTAAATCTATGTACTGTGTTCAGTTCAGTCGCTCAGTCGTGTCTGACTCAGCAACTGTCTAATAACTATTGAATATTTGAAGATAGAGGTGCTACAGAGATGGCAGTCATTAGACTAGGAGTTGAAAGCTGCCAAGTTACCACATGAATCTAGCTGGACACTTTGTTTGGACAGTACAGTATTTCAAAAGTTTTTGAAAGTGAAGGCCTTTAGGGAAGGACTAGTGTGCTAAGCTAAGGCCTGGTAAGTTACTTTTTATCCCAAAAGACTTCAAAGGATTTTTAGTTTAGGGAGTTTGTTTCTTAGCAAGAAACAGCAATTTCTGGCAGCAATTCAGTGTGTTAGTTGCTCAGTCATATCTGAATCTTTGTGACCCCATGGTCTGTAGCCCACCAGGCTCCTCTGTAGCCCACCTCTCCTCCATGAGATTCTCCAGGCAAGAATACTGGAGTGGGTAGCCATTTCCTTCTCCAGGGGATCTTCCTGACCCAGGGATCAAACCTGGGTCCCCTGCATTTCAGGCTGATTCTTTACCATCTGAGACACCACAGAAGCTCAGGAAAGCAGCAATGCAGAGGATGAATCAAAGGTTTAGACGCAGTTGCAGTCCAGTAGAAATGTAAGCCACATATGTCATTTAAAATTTGCTGGTAGCCATGATAAAAAAAACTAAAATAAAACAGGGGAGGTAAGTTTTATGAATGTTTCATTTAAGCTAATACATTAAAATATTATTTTACTGTATAATCAATATAAGATTATGAATAAAATAGATTGAAGTATAATGAAGCCATATGCAACAGGTCTACAAGCAGAAAGACCAATAAAGATTTGTCTCAGCGGGGGTAGGGGGGTGGAGTGGGGTGGTGGTGATGGTGAAAGAGATTAACAAACCTCCAGTAAAACCTCCAGTTATAAAATAAATAAGCCACAGGGATATAATGTACAGCATAAAAAATATCAATAATATTGTAATAACTTTATATGGGGATAGAGGATTTATGGTGATTATTTCATTATGCATGAAAACGTCAAATCACTATGTAGTACACTTGAAACTAACATACTCTTATAAACTCTATTTCAACTGAAAAAAATCCTCACAAAATTTTCTTACCAAAAAAAAAAAAAATTGTCTAGGAATCCTGCTTAGAGGCTTGCCTGAATGAAGGCACAGCAAGTGAAAATGGGCTGGCAAGCTGCAGAATAGATTCAGAGGCAGAATCAGGGCAGTTTTGGAAGTTCTATGGTCAGGGAACCCAGGAATATACTAGACTGGAATTACATAGAATGCAGATAGGGAACACTGCTCTTTTAAAATCACTCTTCAATTTTCCCCTTTCCCTACACTAGTCTAAAATATCTATTTTGTTTCTAACAATAGAATTACTTTCCTAGGAAATCTTGAGTTATATTTATAAAAACTTTTATTATTCACAATAGCCAAGATACGCAAACAATCTGAGTGTCCATCAACAGATGAATGGATAAAGAAAATGTGTGTATATTATTTAGCCATGAAAAAAGAAGGAAATCTTGCCATTTGCAACATGGAGAGAACTTGTGGGCATTATGCTAAATGAAATAAGCCAAACAGAGAAAAACAAATATTGCTCAGTATCACTTATAAGTGGAATCTTAAAAAAAAGTCAAAACTCATAGAAACAGATAGTAGAAAAGTCGTTGTCAGTGGTTAGGGGAAATAGGGAGAGATTAGTCAAAGGGTACAAACTTTCAACTATAAGGTGAATAAAGTCTGAGGATCTGATATAAAACATGGTGACTATAGTTGTAAGACTGCTTTGCATGATTAAAATTAGCTAAGCAAATATAATTTAACTATCCCACACCCCTCAAATATGAGAGGTAAAAAGGAAAGTTTTTAAAAGTAATTCTTCCAATAGGGGTTTTAGAAAATATTTGTTTTATCACCCCTCCCCCATTGGGGACTTTCAATAATAAAGCTTTAAAAATGGTTTAAGTGCCTTTTGTTATTGAAAGCTGAAAAATAACAAACTGGTCGATCAACGCCAAGAAAAACAAATCTACGCATGCCAAGCAAATACTAAACTGTAAGGAACATAAGATCAAAATGAGTATCTACTATTGTAAACAAAATAAAAGACAACTTCACAGCTAAGTTCTCAAACAAAGCAGCTGAGTTCCTATAAAGCACACCCCGGGTTTTTCTCCCCGTGCAGTGCTAACCCCACATGCGACCATGTTAGGGACAACAGGGGCTGCCTGGTGTCAGTTGTGCTGCTGAGACGCTGACAGGGTTTAATGCCATTTCTTGTTCTAGCAACTGCAGTGGGACAAACTGCTCGTGCTCTTCCTGAGGATAGAGGCTGGGTACTAGTCATGCTCTGGATTTCTTAGAGGGGGGTCTCCCCTTAGTGATTGTCACATAGGAATGAGCAGACTAGATGAAGTTAATATAACTGATAGAAAAGAAAAGAGAAAAAAAGAGCAAACTCACAAATGTTCTTGCTCTTATGAAACTGAAAAAGTGCTTTTACAGTCTTTTGAAGGGACTAAGACTGAAGTAGCTAAGTGAGCAAGTGCCATGAGCTGAGCTGGTAATACTCTGATCACCTTCACCTGGGCCAGCCCGCCTTCTTAAGAAGAATAGCTCATTTAACCCCTGTGAGATAGGGGCGCAGTTCTGGCACTTGCTCTAGTTGAGGATGACAGCTATTCTGTGATTTACTGTGGTCTTCTGACCAATGAAGGATAAGACAATACTGCTGAATATGACAGGTTGAACTTCTTACAGATTTGACTGTGATGCTTGCCATATTTACTACTCGTATGAATCAAGCTGAGGAACACCTACCATAAATCAGATATCTAACACTAACAAATTATGCACCCATTACAGATGACCTTTGGAGTTGCTCAAGGTACAGTCACAATCATGCATTAAAAAAAGCCGCCTTTCACTGTAATGTGTGAATGTATGAAATTAAATGAGGCTTGCAGTGTAATCAGTGTGGTTGGCTGCTTTAATATATTCCATTTCAATTTCAAATCACCACAAGCCAAGAGTGACGAATCTAATTTGATCAGTTGTTCACAAAAACACAGAAAAGCAAATGTGGATCTTGCAATACAGCCAGGTTTTCAAAGGAGTTAGCATTTTCTACTATCACCAGAAGTCATTAATGTGTTTTTTTTAATAGTAATTAAAAACAATCCCACACACAATTCTTTGATCATCAGAAATTTCAACCCTCACATTCAAAAGTTCAAAAGATGTAATATTTAAGTGAAAGGTGTATTTAATTTTTCTGAAGTCAATAACATATTCCAACAGTATCAAAAGAAAACAAAAATCAAAAGGTCTTATTTCTGACACTTATGAACAGCAGGGTACTTGGAATCAATGCAGTAAGTTCTCCAGCACTGATTATTACTATCTAGAAAAATTCGTATACGAACACAACTCTTGATCTCCATCCCTATTATAAGTGTGAGGCAATACAACTTACAAATTTAATTACTGTCACACTAGGTCTTTAGGTCCTCAGCAGCTGTTTAGCAGAGCCTGCAACAAGCACCATGGTAAGAATGAGGCTGGTAAGCCCAGTCACCCCTTAAAGCTGTGATGTTCTTCACACTCATCCTAATTAATACACAATTTTCAAGGCTTTAGCATTTTCCTCCAGGCCTGCATGAGACATTTCTGGAAGAAAATCATGGGCTGTTTCCAGGAACTGGATACTTTAGGTAGAGGGGGGCCTTCCTAAAGGCTCCCATGGTGGAAACACAGTCTAGCGTCACTCACCAAATAGTAGCCAGCATTGTACAAGTCTTAAAGTGGATCATGCCATTCCCCTATTCAAAGCGTTGAGGAGCCTCCTGCTGTACTGAGGATAATATTCACACTCCTGACCCAGATCTAGCCCCTGCCTCTCCCTCCATCTTCATCTCCTATTACTTCCCCCTCACTGGCGGGCCTCCAGCCACACCTGTCCCCAAGCAGTTGCAAGATGCTCCAGCCCCAGGCTCTTTCCTCTTGTCCTTGGCCTAGAATAACCTGCCTGCAGACTTTCCTATGGCTGGTTTCTTATCATTCAGGTCACCTCCTCACAAAGAACATCCTACCCCTTACACCAAACCACTCCCCCCCCATTTTACTATTCTAGGAGGAGTTGTTATTGTCTGAAATTACTGCATTTGTCTCTCTCCTACAGAATGTGCCATGAGGACAGACACCTTTGGCTATGCCTGGTGCCTGGTAGGCCATCAGTAAATATTTGGTAAATGAAAAACAAACTCATATACAGTCACTATGGAGAACCATATGACCCACCAATCTCACTACTGTGCACATACCCTGAGAGAACCATGATTCAAAAAGATACATGTACCCCCCAATATTCATTGCAGCACTATTTATAATAGCCAGGACATGAAAGCAACCTAAACAGCCATTGACAGATAATGGATAAATGGATAAAGATGTGGTACATATATACAATGGAATATTACTCAGCCATAAAAACGACAAATTTGACTTGGTTGAACTGAGGTGGATAAACCTAGAACCTGTTATATAGAGTGAAGTTAAGTCAAAAAGAGAAAAAAAATATCATATATTAATGCACGTATGTGGAATCTAGTAAAATGATAGTAATGAACTTATGTGCAGGAATAGAGATGCAGACATAGAGAACAGACTTGTAGACATAGAAAATAGGCTTTTGGACATAGTGTGGGAAGAAGAGGGTGGGACAAATTGAGAGAGTAACTTTGAGACATATGTATTACCATATGTAAAACAGAAGACCAGTGGAAGTTGCTGTATAACACAGGGAGCTCAGCCCAATGCTCTGTGACAATCTAGAGGGGTTGGAATGGGGCAGGGGTGCAGGTTCGAGGAGGAGGGGACATATGTATACTTACGGGTGATTCATCTTGTTGTATGGCAGAAACCAACACAACATTGTAAAGCAATTATCCTTCAATTAAAAATAAATTTTTTAAAAAACCTCACAATTAACTGTGGAAAAAAAAACCCACAAAAAATAAATTCATAGAAAAAGGTACAGGACAGTACATACATGGTGAGAGGCACTGTGGTGACATAGGTGTTTAAGGATTTCTTTTTAAAAAGCTAGGAAAGATGCCACAGAGGAAGGGTGGGCTGGGGTTAAAGTCTTTGGAGTCTTTTGGATCCAATTTTAATTATGGAACTATACTAGATTTAGATTACTGTCCTAGAAAATAACTTAGGCTGACCTCAGCACCACATGTGTAAAATGGGGAAAAGAACATCTATATTGCAGATTATTGCAAAGAGTAGCACAACCATACGTAAAGAGTCAAACTGTTCAGTAAAGTAATAAGGGATTTCATTTTTTTATTTACTTGACGTTACCAACTACTACTGACAGATCCCTTTTAAATAAAAACAGCAAATTAATAGTAACAAAAATACGGTTAAGTATGAACATATGAACAGTCATTATATACCCTTGGAAACTAGGAAATTACAAATACAGATGGATAGGGATACAAATGGCACAATTTCTAGTGTTTCAGACCAAGTGATGGTTGTTATCTTTAATAAACTTCTAACAAAATATAATACACATCCCATTTCTCTTTTGAGACAAAGATCCAAAGACAAAAAACTATTAAAAAACTATAGGAATTTATTAATTTTCATTCAATTGAATAAAAGGTGAATATAACAAAGGATACGTATTAGTCAATTTTATTCTCCAGAGGTGCTTTAGCCAAATCATGTCATAACAAAGACATCCCACAGCATGGCCTCTATCAGCACTGAACAAAAGATAGCATTTTTCCTTCTGCTTTCTTCTTTTGAGAAGGGATGGACTATGGTAGCTTATTGGGCAGTAAATGTATTCAATAACACCAATCTTTTAAAATAATGAAAATCTTAAAATGCATCAAACACTTGAAGCAGTAAGTACTAATTGCATCCCAGAGGTACTTGCAACCAAGCCTTCTCTGTGCCAGTAATTCTGAGGCTAGGTTTGGGGAATTAGTTGAGAAAGGAAAGACCACTAGAAAAAATATTAATAATTGAGAAATATAAAAGGGTAGTAGCAAGGAGAATGCTGCTGTGTTAAAAGTATTAACTGATAAAAAGAAAAGAAAACAGCAAAAGTAGAGACAGGAGACAGCAGTTTATATACACTGCTCTGGTCTGAACCTATATTAGAATGGATCATGTCAGGTTAATTTTTTTAGTAGGTCAAAAATGGTCAAGTGCCAGCAATTTTATATCGTTCAAACAAACATATTTACCAATGCACTTAGGATTCCTTGTTAGTATGTAATGAATGATATTCACTAATTCATATATGAATTTTGTACAAGTGTAAACTCTGAGTGGCTTGTATTTGGGAACTTTTCACAGCAGTGTCCAAAATGGCAACTATTAGGTGTCAGACTCCTTCCTTCATGGGCAAGAAATGCTTCTGTTTTTGTTGCTTCAAACTGCCAAATTTCTTTTAACAGATGTTAAGGTTTCAGTAGGCATGCTCAGTTTCCAGAGTAAGACTGATACAAAAAATTTAAGGAAGGAATTTTCAAGTGTTGAAATATTTCAAAGTCTGAATAAAGGGAAGAGTCAAGAGAGTATCATGAAAAAATGAGTAACATGAACCTACTCCATAATGACTAATATTTCAAGATGCTCAAGAACACTGTCATGGCAACATAGGAATATATTTTTAAAATAACAGAAAGTGAGGATATTAAGGCACACAAATAAACCTGTCACTGCAATGACAATGTATTGGTGAAGTGGGGCAGGAAGATGAAAAGGGGAAATTTTCAGGTAAACACTCCAGTATTTAAAAACAAATGGTGCGTTTGGATAGCTAATGTGATAATTTGAATTACAGCATGTGGTATTCTAAAAAGGAGTGCTACTGAGTTGCCCCTGTGCTAGAAGGTGATTGGTTAAGCTTGTTCCAGTACTATTTATTATAATACAGTATCCTTGCCTGCATTTGTGGGACAGGGTGATTTTCAAATACAGTGACTATAGTGATCAAATTGTTACTGAGCAAGAGCTTAAACCCACTCCTAACTGCCTGGAAACTCTGTTAATTAGTCAGGACCAGCGAAAGGTAGTGTGGAAGGGGACAGCCCAAGTGAAGGGTTTAATTAACCACTGAGCAAAGAGTTGACATTTGCATCTCAATGCTGTCCCTGGTGATAAGCTGACCAAATGGAGATGAAGCCCACTGACAGATTATATTTTACCAATTCTAAGATGAACACCCTCCCCCATGTTTTAACATCTTTAAAATCAGGATGCGTCTTAAATTGATATCATTTTAAAATTAATGACTATGTTAATTGACAGAGAGGTTAGCTAATGGTCACCTTTCTAAAAGTCACTGTGATCCAATTCAAACCAGCTAACCATCAAAGATTATGAATTTTCTTTCATGATTGTATAACAACCACTAGTATCCTAGAATAGGAGTCCCCAGTCTCTAGGATCTAATGCCTGATGAGCTGAGGTGGAGCTGATGTAATAATAATAGAGATAAAGTACACAGTAAATGTAACGCACTTGAATTATCTGAAATACTCTCCGCCCAGCTGGTGAAAAAGCTGTCTTCCACAAAGTCGGTCCTCCACAGAATCAGTCTCTGGTACCAAAAATGTTGGGGACCGCTGGCCTAGACCATAAAAAAGACCAGGGAAGTAGACTGTCCTGGTCATCTACATTATTTCTGATGTTAAAACAGACCTCCAAATATGTTCTTTATCTGAGTGAGGAATTTTTGCAGATTCTGCACATAAGAACCTTACCACTGGAACTTCTAACTTTGTTACAAAGAACACTACTGTGTATGACGCAGGGAAATCTATGCAGATACAGAAAATATTCAACAGATCTTGAACTCCTGGTGGAAAGGATACTTGCCACTGGTAAGTAACTAGAGGAAACCTTATAGAAACTTTTTGATGAATTTTACTGACCATGTTGAGGTATGACAGAAAACAACAAAATTCTGTAAAGCAATTATCATTCATTTAAAAAATAAAAAATTTTATAGCAAAAATAAAACCCCCCAAAACAAAAAACTGTTCAATACAGAGACCATGTGATGAAGGAAAAAACAGAGCTCTTAGGGTTCTGCACTGCCCAACGAGGCAGTCACTAATCACATGTGACTATTTCAATTTAAATAACTCAAAATTAAAATTCTATTCCTCAGTAATTCTATTCCTTAGTAATACTAGCCACATTCAAGTTATCAACAGCCATATGTGGCTAAAGGTTACCACATTTGACAGCATAGATACAGAACATTTCTCTCACTGAAAAAAATCATATTGGTCAGTGCTACTCTAGACTACCATTTGAAGCTGGGTTATATCTCAGCTGCTCCACTTAGCACCTGTGAGTTTGGACAAATTAATGAGCCTCACTAATATTTGGTTTTCTTCTTGGTGGATTGAGTATGTAATTGTTATCCTAACTCCCTGGGACACTGTGAGGATCAGAGTACCATAAAAAGGTTAGCTGCTAGTAAGTGGTATATTTTTATGTGATTTGTACTTTATGAAGGTGACTTTAATCTTTTTGCATTTTTAATATGAGTTAGATGATTTTTTACTGCTTAAAAATCCCAAGTTTTATGGCCCCTTCCCTTCCTTTTTTTTATGGTAAAAAAAAAGAAGGAGGAGAAAGCACACCTCCAGATATATTTAGCAAACAAATGCCTACAGTAGCCACATGAGTAAAAGAAATGAATGAAGGGGGCTGAGGTAGGGTGGAAGCATACTGGAGAACTCAAGTTCTGTCCCAACTGCTTTAGCTTCTACTGGGCTCCAGTCAATTGTTGTCATTCAGGAATGTTGACTTAGTGTAGTCAGACACTGACTTTTGAAAGAAGCCCAGAAATTTGGCTTTTTATGTGAAATCTCCAGTTTAAAAAATATTAGCAACTAATTAAAAATGGTAAACATTCTTCAGGCAAATTTAAACACATTTAGAGGTCATATGTGCCCACAGCTGTGCTACGAGACCTCTGGTTTCACATAGCAGCTACACTTCCTTCTCCATCCATGATTCAAAGCTTCAGGACACTCTTACAAACAAATGCATGAAATTTACTCCTCACTGTACCTCATGGTGAAACAGAAATGAAATTTACAGTGTTATTTATTTTATACAGATTACTATCCCCAGTATTAAAGTTATTTCTAGGTTACTAAAACATAACACTTAAGGAACTTCACTGGCAGTACAGTGGTCAAGACTCTGAGCTTACAATGCAAAGGGTGCAAGTTTGATCCCTGGTCAAGTAACTAAGATCCCTGCATGCTGAGGGGCAAAAAACAAAGAAACAAACAAAAAAACCCAAAACTATATATAACTTAAAAAACAGACATGGGCTTTAAATGCTTTAAGATTATAAATGACCCAAATTTAGAAAATAATTTATGTCCTCTTGAACCAAATGCTTAGAAAAGAAAAAAAGGAAAATGATACAGAAAATTACACTTTTTACTATAATTAAAGAGAATATTTTTCTTTTTACATTGCTACTCCAGTGGAAAATTACTGGAAATCTGGGGAAGAACTATAATGCTTTATATAAAAGCCATAGGTCTCTACTGATGAATGAATGAGTTGAGATATTTTAAAAAAATTCCTAATTTGGAAAGCTTACTGCTATAAAGCAAAATAAATCTTTTAATAGTTCTCCCAGTAATTTAAATGTGGAGTACTCAAAAGCCCATTAAATTTAAAAGGTTTCTGTACTGTATATGGGAGCATACACAATTTTTTATTCCAAGTGTATTTAACTGTATTTTATTTTTATCATATACCCACCCCAAGGAACCAGCAGTTGCAGCCTTTTTATTCAGTTGATAATTCAAATATTGTTTCTAATACAAATATATGGTTTATCATGCTTATTTATCACCAACTTGGTACACTTCATAATCGCATTACAACCCCACTGTGTACTGAATACCACTTACAGTTCAAAGTACTCAAGATAAGCACTGTTACTTTCAAGAGAAGATTGGCAGTAATTAAAGGTCTTACTTAGTAGTTGTTGGTAACCACGTTTTTAAGGAGGTTTTTTTTTAAAAAAAGAAAGTATTATAGATATATTTAATTTGGTAATTCTATTGTATTAATGAGATCTATTCTGGACACATATTTTGGGGTTAAAAAACAAAGATGTGCCAAACTGTTATCAGTGCAGTGAAACAGAATGACATGGAAGTATTTTGTAATTCATCAATGAGAACCATTGAAACATCTGTGGACTACATAGCATAAAACTGAATCATACCCGAACACTAACAATAATAATAATAAAAAGAACAACAGTACTTTGCACTTATAGACCTCCTTCCAGAGGAATTTCAGAATGCTTTTAAACACGTTATTTTTTTCTTCTTTGAACAAATAAGACAACTAAATCAAAGAGTAATAATGGTTTGCCCATGCCACAAAGTGAGTCAGTGGCAAACCAGGAACAGATTTTCTAACTTGTTCATTCTCTTGCAATTATATTGTGCAATGATTACCCTGTTAGAGTGTATCCTGCACATTACACGCAAGGTATAGGTTCTTTCCACATTTCATGTGGGCCTACTACTTCCCCCACTCCGCCCCAGGCTATTAATAACAGGAGTGTTTACAACTGACACTGCCATCAAGATGTATGCCTTCCTGCTGCATCAATGAAGGTCCTGTGGGGAGACAAGAACACAGGAGACTACAAGCCTGAGTCGCCTCCATCTCCCCACCTACACATAGCTGTCCAGAGATGGCCTCCAGGCATATTAAGATATCATAAAGACTGGTAAAATCAAAGAACAAATTTTGAGCACTGGTAGCAATTCAAAGATGGCAAGGTCATTAAAGAGCTAGAACTGTGAGCCACTAGAAAAATCCACAAGCAAAATGGCCAGCTGCTATATCTATATACAGGTTCTGGAGGGCAGGCAGTGGGTCTGGGCAGTGACGGTCCTCATGTGATGTCAATCCTTGGACTTCCTGATTCATTTTGCTGATAGAGTAGGGTGTTCATTTGATTCACGGTTTGAACAAAGAAATATCTAGTCTGGAATTTATTCCATTTCCTAATGTGCATGGAATCACAGCTAAACTCTATTAGGAATTATCAGGAAGTAGGTAAATCTGAGTGGAAAATCAAGACCATGGAGTGAGGAGAGGGCATGGGCTAAATGTCTGATGAATGTATAGATGTAACTGTATGGAAAAAGTTTTATCATACAGTTGCAGAGTACAATGGCAAAGAGAAGAGAGAAGGGAGTCAGAAAAGTATTCTATAAACATTACTGTACTCTATAAAAAACAATGTATTATGCTTCTACACTATTCTAAAAAACAGTCTCATACTATTTATTAGGTACCTATCAGAGGCAAGTTGCCACCAGTCACACAATAATGTATCTAGCGTGGTTCCCGTTCTCAGAGTTATAATCTCAAGGGGCAGTGCTTAAGAGCTGCAGGAGCTGGAGGACAAAATGATCACTTCTAGCTGGGAGGCCTTAAAGGATGAACAGAATATCAACAGGTAGAGTCGGGATTGAGGTGAGTCATGCAGGTAGGGGAAAAACCTCACAAGCAGAGGGATGTAGCCACGGTGGTGTCAAGGCCTGTTCAGGGAGGGGTCTAACCTGCAGGTGCCATGCAGTTGCTATCTTAATGCTTTTAGGCATAAGGGGGATGGTCTGAAACTAACAGTATGAGATAAGGCTGATCAGAGACTCTTTTCTAGCTCTAAGACCCCAACATTGGGAAATGGGGCTAACCAAGCTATTTGTCCTGCCCAGAGACCCAAGGTAAGGCCAAGTATGACTGTGGTGCCCAGACATGTCCTTCTAATACCTTCAGGACTACCACCTGGTCCCAGACCCTTTGGGTGACTGACAGCAATGTGAAACTGCAAAGGGCTGATCTACGAGGACTCAGCCAGCTAAGCCCAAAGGTAAGGCAAAGGTGACAGCAGGTGGGAAAGGTCCCAGAAATCCCAACTATGGAGATGCCCAAATGCCAGGGTTAGGATACTTCTTAGTCACCCATCTAATTTCTTTGAGGACTTTCCACCCTCCACAGTGGCCTTTTCCTACTTTCATGATATAAGTTAATGTTGAAAATAACTGGTGCGTCTACCACCAATTTTGCTGAAAAGCATTTATTTTATCTTCTTTCATTACCAAAAAACAATTTCTTCCAGCTTGCTTTTCCCTAGCCCTTTTTCCTCTTCAGTTTATTCTCAAATGCTATATTAGGTGATAGAACATCATAAATGACTCCCTTACCTAGGAAATAATTCATGTGCTTGATTTAATTTTCCTTTCTACCATCTATTTAA
The DNA here is from genome assembly GCF_042477335.2 of Ovis canadensis. Lineage (NCBI taxonomy): Eukaryota > Metazoa > Chordata > Mammalia > Artiodactyla > Bovidae > Ovis > Ovis canadensis. Next base: position 24,390,687 of record NC_091727.1, on the reverse strand, counting down.
ATTGTTATCTAGATGCCACCCAATCTCTCTTTCTATATCAAAGTCAAACTTGATACCTATTTGACAAGAAGCAGTATTAAAGTCTGAAGAGTTTAACTAACTCTGAGAGTCTCAATACTACAGATGTGTATCAGAGTCTCTGTGGGGCTTTTTAAAATACATAGTTACTGGGGCCCCATCTCAAACCTACTGAACCAGATGTTTGGTGGTGGCATCTGGACACCTGTCATTTTAAAAGGTATAAAAGATACATTTCAGTTGTTAAGAAGTAGCATGCCAAAGTATATGATTAAGGAACTTGGTTTGGCCACATTTCTACACACAAGTACAACTATTTTTTTACCCTCCCTAGAAAACAGACAACAGTTATTACTGATAAGGGAAATATGTGAACAACATGGAAATGACTTGTGGATTATTCGTGTTTCAACCCCTCCCATTAGTACTGATAGTGAGAAGTATATGACAGTTATCACAATTGATTTTAAGCTCCTTGAGAGTAGAAACATGTCTTTTTCATATTGCAATCATCTAACAATTAATAATGGACCATTTAAAACACATCTGGTATTGTGCCAGAGGCTGGGGATACAAATACAAAAAACCATGGTCACTGAGAGGCTTCAGAAATCAATTCAGATGGAATGAATAATAGTTATAATAAGTACTATCACAGTGGTTTGGATAAAGTGTTATTCTCAGAAATAATAAAACCAAGTGAAATTCACTGCATGTTTACTATGTGCCTAGCCCTATTCTATGCATTTTAGATATTACTCTGTTTCTGTATCATCCCATTTAACATGAACCTTACAAGGCAGGCACTATTTTCCTCCAGGCTGTACAAAGGATACACACAGGGTAGGTTACATGACCCAAAGTTACTTATCTAGGAAGAAGTAGAAAGTAAAAACTTGAACTGGACATTCTCGCTTCAGAAAGTAGACTTTTAATACTATTTTTCAGGAGCCTAGGTCAGTGCCCTTGGTGCTCAAAAAACTATTGATGTATGGCAAAACCAATACAATATTGTAAAGCAATTAGTCTCCAATTAAAATAGATAAATTTTTATTAAAAATAATAAAAAACAGTAAATTAAAAAAAAACTCTAGCAGAAGGAAGGAACAAACAACAAATATTTACAGAGTGCTCCCACAGTGTGCCTGAAATCCTTCTCCCTAAGGCTCCTGAACACTACAGGCTAAAACCTATGATTGTTTGTATGATTCTTTAAAAGCTTAGGCAAAAGACAAATATTATCTTTTCCTCCACTTCAGTAATGGGATCAGAAGTTAGGTTTCCATAGCTAACCCTTAAACAGATCCCTTCACGTCTCTGCTCTTCTAGTTCCAATGAGCTTACATCATTTGGGAGCCAAACTAAAAATGACATTTTCAGGACATTGCTTTCAAGAATTTCCCACATGTCCTAGCATGTTACAGTGACACTGCTGCAATGAGGAAGAAATCTTCTTAGAATTAGGTGAGAGAAGGGACAAATCTAAAGATGCTATTTCAGGTTGAAAGAAGGAAAAAAAAAGTTTCTTGATTCAGGGCTAAGGGTTGCTGCCAACAGCTTGTTTTGTTTTCAAAGATCAGCACACAAAAGTTTCACAGAGCTGGAAGGAAAAGATTTGGATGCTAAGTTAGATGGGGGTTGGGGGGGCATGATTCCCATCATTCCTTTGGGAGCAGTAGAAAATAACAAAACCTCTATAAAAGAGATGAGCAAGTCTGCTGTGAAAGGAATGACCCCTCACATATAGGGAAAGCAATTTGCATCTACAGATCTCATTGGTATAAACGACCCCCTTCAAAGAGTGAAAACCTCAATGGAAAGCCACTATATACCCATGAAAGGCTTTGCCGGCTATTTGTTGAGCTGTATACAGACTAACAAACAGGAGTGGTTAACCTGGCGCACCATGCACTATAGAGATATTTTTTTTAAGTAGGCTTAGTCAGCTAATCTTGTTGAGATTTCTCTCATACTACTGATTTCTTATTCTCAAAATAAATTAAGAGGCTTCATTCAAAATTCCCTGTGGTCTACCAGCTTGAGTTTGTTGGGTGTCTTTGATTGTCTCTTGTCTTTAGATTCCCTGCCTTGTCTCTTTAGATTTTGCTGTGCCCTTTGGTATTTCCCGTTAGTCCATGTCTGGAATAGCTAATTACATGGTAGCATAATTCCCGCCTGTACAGCAAGGAATAGCAGAACCTTGCTAATTCACACCAATAACTGAAAGACTCCTGTGTAAGTTACTGAATTATGCAAATGAGCAATAAGTGAAGAAAGATGATTCAAAATTGTATTTCATTCATTTATTTTGACAAGTGTAGTTTAGTCTTAATTATTTTGAAAATTTCTTTGTAGCATACTAATAAATTTACTGTGGCACACTTGTTAAAAGTGATAAAGTCTTTACTAAGAGAGACCACTGTGTGCTCTGCTGGATAATTTCCTTAAGACAAGCTTAGTTCAGAGCCTCTCTTTTATCTCGGATTTCACTGACTTTTCAGCATCTATTTTTTGGTAAGATAATATATAACATACCAATAAAACACAGGAATAATTTTAGGAAAAAACATTTACTACATAAAACAGGTCCTATGTATATCTAAACTTTCATAGTGATGATAGTTAAAAAATTAATCATGCTTCAAGAAAGAACACTTTTACATTCTCTGGTCATAATGCCAAAGGATTTTATTTTTATCTTTTACATAAAACTAATTCCAAAAAAAATACCCTAATTCCATCTGTCATTCATCTTTTTTAATTCCTATTTCTGATTTCTGTTTTGTTTTATCTTGCCATACTTCTTTCTTTTAAAGTCAACGATGTCTGTTTTAAGGTAAGTGAATATATCACAGTATGTAATGTTTTCATGTCAAAATACTTACATTATTATATCTAAGCTAAATTATTTAAGATAGGAAAACACTTTGATACACTTCTGACAGATGAATCTTGCAGGATGGAGTCAACTTCTTTCAAAACAGCACCACTGGCTACAGTGGGGAGTGAAGAGCAAACAGCTTTCCAGCTTCCAGTCTTGGGTTTTAAGCTCCACATAGAACAGCCTCTTAATAAGTTCTTTTTGACTATACCTCCAATTCAAATGTGTTTTAAAAATCATGCATTTGTCAACTGAGGTTCTTTAATTTATAAAAAGCTAGATCAGCAATAGAGTACTTAAAGAATAGAGGGAAAGACAAAACTTAAGTCCCAAACTACATGCCAGCATCTGGCCTATTGAAATCTCATCTGCTCTTTAAGGCCCAATTCAGGTTCCATCTCCACTGGGAATCCTTCCTGGAGCTGAATGTGGGACAGCCTGTAGCACTTCACGCCAGCCCCTCTATTTGCCTTCGCCTTCAGGTCAAAGTTTCCCTACCTTGAGTAGGGCAGCGTGACAGTGCAAAGAAGGCTGGACTCTCACACCCTGCAGCTTTGCTACCTCAGGAGAGTCATTTCATCTCTTTCAGGTTATTTTTTCATCTGAAAAATGTTACTTTATCTAATAGGTAATGTAGAAGAGAATGGATGTTAACGTTCTCCATAAAATATAAAGTCCTTAAAAAAATAGGCACTTAAGAGGGTGAATGCTTGAATAAGAAAATGATCAGAAGTATTATAACCTCTAAAACAGGAGCAAGGTCTAAAACAAGAGCAAGGTCTTGGTTGTACCTGGGCCCTTTACATATCACACAAGGCAGAGACTCGACAAACACTCATGGAATGAATTTTGGCGGGATGGAGTGTGAAGCAAGGAGAAACAGAAAAACCAGACTTACAAACCTGCTCTGGTGATCTTACTTGTGGAGTTGGCTTTTATAATAATTTCTTAAAACAAGAAAAGTATGTCAGTATCTAAATTGGCCTGTAAACCTATCTTTTTGTGAGCATAGCTGATTTAAGCCTTAAAGCTCTAAAGGATGGTACTACGGCAAATAGGTTTCCCAGGGCACTTACACAGGGGAGAGTGCAAAAAATGTTAACTTATTTGAACTCAATGACAGACTACTAATTCTGTCTAGTTACTGTCCTGCTGGCCACAAGGTAAGAGAATGCCGATGGGCCTGAATAAATTCATGACAACTATAAAAAGAATTACTCTAAGACTGTGTCAAACTGATGATGAGTCTTCTTTGTATACCAGAGTCTGTATTTATTATATGGACATGACAGTGCAGCATAACATAATAAATGGAAGCTGACTGATCACATGCAAAACAATACCACATCTGGGCCTGGGGCTACTGAGTAACTGAAGATATCACAGGGACACAAGCAAACTTTAAAAATTACAGTTGAAGCCCTTAGACAGTTATGGAAAACTTAAAGAACTACAGACAATAATGAAAACAAAGTCAGTTTTTGTGAAGAGCAAGGCAAATCAAAACCAAACCCACAAAAAACCCCAGTTGATTTAAACATTAAGTCAGGTTAAAAATTAAATTTGTACTGTAGTCAGAAAGGTGAGGGCCAAGCAAAAACACTTCACTTTTAACCATTAGAGGCTATTCTGATATGGCACATGCAATTGGTAAAAAGAAAAACAAAAAAAAAAATTAAAAAGATGCACGAAAGGCAAGTGCTGTCTCTCATAAACATAAAAGGAACAGAAACACTTCTGAGAAGAAATGCTATCACCACAGAGATAAGGCAAATAAGAAATGATGGAGACATTAAATTCTGGGCCAAGTAAAAGAGCAAGATTCCCAAGAGGAAAAGAATATGCAATTTAAAAATAATCCCAAACTACTAGAGAAAAATACCAGAGTCAGAATGAATCTGTTTAAATCTCAAATATCTCTGAGAGCATGAAACAATTCTGGATGACTTTAAATCCTCTAATTTGCTTGAAGCAAATGGGACTGGTGTTTGTATATATTTTATTGACTTTTTGGTTTAAAGTCACATTTATTACAAATTTTAGTTGGTATTAAAAACTCATAAAGTCAATAGCTGATAAAACCACAACGTGTGCTTCTTTAGAAATATTAAGAACAATAAAAACAACAAAGGGAATGCCATATGCTTTTAAGACTACAGACCTTTTAATATTTAAAACTGCATTTTTAAAAGAAGTAGTGTTATACATTTTAAATGGTTGATTCAATACATTTCTAGCAAAAAGCACTAATTTTGAGAGGAAGAAAATTTAGTTTAACTATATCTAACCCAAGTACTTTATTTAGTCACGTTATAACAGATTACTATAGATGTTATACAAATATCGATAATTCACTATTCCTAAAACTTAGAGTACATTCTATCTTGATAGTTAAAGGATCTACTCTCTTCTCTGCCATGAATATTATAAGCTTTTTTCTCCTAATTAATCTGCAATTAGTTCAACCAACCTCCAATTAGTCTTCTACAACATTACCCTACTTAGACAATAAAGCAGTCTCCACACTGGGTTTTAAACCTGGGCTAAAATAGATTCCTACAGACCAAAAATGGTTCTGAGATTTCTCTTTGTAGTATAATTTAGATGTCATATCTAATTTGCTGTCATGACTATTGTTTCACTGTGCAATTTGTATGTCGCTTTGAATGGTAAAGACATCAGAGCTTTATTGAATTAAACCTTCTGTCTTTATTTAGGGTCTGATGTTACATGTTTATGTGTGTATGTTTATGTCTCAAAAGCTCCTTTTGACATCAAGTAATAGTAGAAAAGGATTATGCTTTTTTGATATCTTTGCTCCCAACTTGGTAAATATAAACACAAATGGGGGGAGGTGGTGGTGGTAGCAGCCCTCTTTAAACAAAAGAAACAATTTTAAATAAACAATAATAATATTATTCTTATTATTATTTTAAAGATTGAGATAGCTAAATGAGCCATTCACACTACAGAATCATAGAGGACCTGGCTGTTTTATAACCTTAATGCCTTGATTGTCAATTCTATTAACCAACGGTTTCCTAAGAATTGACTTTTTTATTGATAGTTTTTGTGATGCTACCTCAAATATAAGATATTATTTTTATCACAATTCCATAAACACAAAGAAATGCAAATGCTCCCTGGCTTTAATTCATAAGGAACATGGGCCATCTTACCTAGATTGCCATACTCAGTTTAGTGTTGGTCTGTTTCTAACTGTCCTTCTCCTGGCCTTTGAGTTCAAGTTCTAACCTAAAGTCAGGACTAAGACTCACCATGGAAAGTCTCCTAGAAGACCACTGGAATAGCCTTTTAAGTAATTTTTAGTGCATGAAATTTCATAAAGTTTTTACTAGATAATTACACTTCCTGATTTTGTAATTAGTGGAAGTACATGCAATTACATAATAATTATGATAGTAATTACGTAATTAAGATGTATAATTATGTAGTAAAAAACATCATGGAAATAAAACCATCTACTGTGTAAGCACAATACATTTTAAAAGTAAATTCACTAGCTCAACTGTTTAAAAATACTTTTCTTCAAAATAAAGTGATTAGCTCACATTATCGTCTAACTGCTTGAAAATGGTTTAATATTTTTTCCTCATTGGTGATAGAAGTATATATATTTAAAGTACATGAAAAAAATCTTAGGTTTTTCCCACTTTCAAACACTTGAAAAATGACAGCATGTTTTGCAAAGAAGACCATCAACCATAGCACCATCACCTAGATAATGCCCTTGCTTATATGCTGCTACACTTGTCAAAAGGGACAAAGAAATTGCCCACTGAAAGGACATACTAGGAAAAGATTTTATAAAACTCATAACACATTTGTAATCACATCATGCTTGTGAGCTCATTTCTACATAAAAGTGCAAAACTTGAGTGCATATTTACGGTAGGCTTAGAGAAAAGGCATGCTATCAGAATCCAGAAGTTTGTTGTCCAAATACACAGCAACTTGGTTGTACACAACTTTTGCTATCTTAAAGAGGATGACATAAAATATATAAAGACATCTCCACTACTGGCAAAGCAACTATGGTGACAATTTCCTGGAAAATGTAGTTTTTCTTCTGTCACACTGTAAAGTTGTCTTTAGATAAACAACAAAACAAAAACAAAACTGGCAGTATTCAGAGAGAAAAGCAAAGCAGTATGAAGGGGCTCCAGTCTGCCACAGGAAAACATCAACTTTGTCATTCTTGTATTGAGCATAAGAATAGAACAGGAGGATTCATGTCAATGTATGGCAAAACCATAACAGTACTGTAAAGTAAAAAAAAAAAAAGAACAGGAAAGTCAGCAACAGTAAGGAAAATTCCAAAGTAAATTTTGTAGTACCAAAATTAAGAAATACAATCTTGGTTTCACTTGAAAAAATTCTAGTTCAATACCTTGAAATCTTTACAAGCATGCTGAATCAAGGTTGTCGTGAGGACCAGAATGTGGTGACTGGGGGAGACTGTACTCTGGGCATATACAAAGTGGCCCTTGTATGAAGTGGCTATAGAGCTACATTCCAGTTTTCTCTTTTATAAGCCACTCATCTTGAGAAGCTGAAAGCCATTTTGAAACTAAGATTTGAAAAATCTTAATTTACTTCTCTCTTGTTCCATTTAGTTAACAAGAAAAAAAAGTGGAAGAAATCATGATTTCCTGCTTTTCCCCACTCTCCTAGGTCTGCTAAGGCTACTACAATTTTAAGCTTAATTACAGAATACACTTTAGAAGACAAGGCTGTCATACTAATTCCACCTCAAACCTGTCATTTTAAAGTTTTGCCAAAAGGATGCTCCGAATCAATGGATGAATAGAATGGAAGTAGGCTTTAGTTACTAAGAGGGGAGAATGTCTTAAACCAGTGCTTCTCAACATTTAATACACCCAGGAATAACCTGGGAATCTTGTTAAAATGTAGATATTGGTGCAGGAGGTTTGGGGAGAACCTGATATTTTGCATTTCTAACAAATTCCCATGTGATGCCTATGCTACTGCTTACTGATCACACTGAGTAACAAGGTGTTAGAACTGACGTGGAAAATAATGTAGGGAGAAAAAAGCTGACCTGGGTTCATCAGTATGTTATTTTTTCCCTCAACTGCTAAATTATTGGAATCATTATTTCAAGTTGAATAAAACATTTCTTTGTAAAATTTCCACTCATAACTTGCCTCTTGTTAAAAAAGCAGTACATGTCCATCTTATATAAAGGAGAAAATAAAAATTATCCTTAATCCACCCACAGATAACAGCTGTAAACAATTCTAGTGTTTCTTACCAATTTTTCCACTGTGTATATAAACTACACATTAGAATCATAATAGTTACTTACTTTTGGACTTTAACCTTGTATTATTAGTATTTCTCTAAGTCATTAAACATTGAAACTATGTAATGTCTAACAACAATGAGGCCCCCCTCCCCAAAGCTCAGGGTTATATGAGCCATTTTTTCTATCATCAAAATTCTTTGTTTCTACAATCACTCCCTAATCATAAATTGTTCTAAACTACCATGTTAGTGTCTCCCCTGATAAAAAATTCACTTAAACTAATGAAAGGAATGGGGTGACAAGAAAAAGGACCTCCCCGCTCCCCAAACCTCAGATCTTTTTTATGTTTGTGTCAGAAAACAGCATGTGGGATCCAAGTTCCCACCAGGGATGGAACCCATGTCCCCCGCAGTGGAAGTGTGGAATCCTAACCACTGGACCACCAGGGAAGTCTCATCAGATCATATTTCATTCATAAGAAAATGAAACAAAGGAAAATGCACTTTAAGCTGCCCATTTCAAAACCGTTTTCTGTAATGAAAATTGTTTTTCATAATTATGAAAAATATAATTTTATGAGCAAATTAGTGCTTAAATGAAATTCTACCTTTACTTTTCCATGTATTTGGTAGGTATGAATTGTTTTGTGTGCGCTCTGGTATTATTAAAAACACAGAAAAGGTCCATTTCTAAAATTCAGTGGAATAGCCCATGGGCTTAAAAAAGTGACATTAGAACTGAATCAGACAGGGTGTCTGACACAGCCATGTGAGGCTTTAACAAAGTAAATTCTAAGAGTGCCAACTGGCTTAGAGAGGACTCCAGCGGCTCTTTGCTACTTGTATTTCAGACTTCTAGCAATAATATAACTCTTTTGCTTTCTCTTTAGCAGTTAGGAATAGTAGAAATCCTTAACATCAAAAAGGGAGCTGTCTTAAGACCCTCAGAAAACTCCAAATTCCTATATGCACTAAACCATATAATTTTTTCCATACAATTCTTATTTTCTGGCAAAAAACCCCACACAAAACCCCAAAGCACATTTTTAGACTCCTTAGCTTTTTAGTATTAGTTGTTATCTCTCTTTGGGGTCCCTACTTTCCACAATGTAATAAATTCATTACCACTTCATGAGTGTAACTATTTGGCTGATGGTGAGCAGAGAACAGGACTCTGTGGCAGTGTGGATGAGGGGCAGTCACCCAGGCTCACTCATTAGTTAAGTGACTTGACATTCTTTTGAATCAATTCAAATTTGGCATCAGCAAAATGAGAGCTAGGACATCACTCAACTTTAGTTTCACTTGCAAAGAGCTGAAATGACAGATATTAAATCCAAAAATGTCAAGGAACTTTTGTGACATTAATTTATGGCACACATGAATCATGTGAACAATAGATGTATTATTATATGGTTTTAGAACTTTCCAACACATTGCCATCCATTCATGGACAGAATTGCTTCCTAGGACTTGTTACTCCACAGTTCTCAAAGTGCTTATGTGGCCATATTTTGAGCTAAGAATTCCTTCAACAAATATTTAGTTAGCTGGCTCCCCCATGGGCAAAGCACAGATCAACAGGGTACGACCCTTTGCCTCCATGAACTCAGTAGAAGAGAAAAAAACAATCCAGGACAAATCCTATGAGAAGGGCACTCACAGGGTGCTATGGGAACGCAAAAGAAGGAAGCTTATATACTACATTCAAATTCTTCATCAATATAATGGGGCACGATCCACTGTTACCTCGTGGGGCTGCTGTGCAGACCCATGCTGGACATCTGAAAGGAAGATAGGAAACTATACAAAGTACCTTACATAGGGTTAGCGTAATTCTGGTGACACTAACAAAAACAACAAATACCTACAGACTTGACCATCACGTATAAAGGAAAGACAAAAGAAGAGCAATGGTAACAAGAAAGGGACAGCTTAAGAAAAAAACAGCAAAGCAAGGAAGTGAGAAAAAAGCTTGAGAGGGGAAGTCATTGGGAATTTCACCATACTGAAAGAAGCAAGGAGCACAGCCTCTGAAAGGGACTGTCCAGTAGGCTGTGGCCCTCAGGCTGCCCATGGTCCTCTGCAAGAAACAGGGGTGACCTGAACAAGAGTCTTTCTAGACCTAAAGAGACTTCACTGAGAAATCAGTCTTCCTAACAGATGCTTTTCAAAAGTCCACAGGTAAAGCACCATCCTTTTGCTAACATTTATGCTGTAGCTTCAATTCCTTTCTTCACCACAGTCCTAAATCCTGGTGTCCCTATTCTGGCAGAGACAAATGCAACATGTAAAAATTTCACCAAGAAGACCATGTGTTATGGGTTGAATCATATTTCTTTCACCCCTAAATTCTTATCGAAGAGGGGTTAAAGTCCTAACCCCCAGTACCTCGGACTGTGACAATATTGGAAATACAGCCTTTAAAGGGCTAATTAAGTTAAAATGGGACACAGAAAGGTACAGAGGGAGGACCATGTGAAGACAGGATGAAAATAGCCATCTACAAGGCAAAGACAGAGGCCTCAGAAGAAGCAACTCTTCTGATGCCTTGATCTCAGGCTTCTAGCTTCCGGAACAGTCTGAAAATACATTTCGTTGTTTAAGCCACACAGTCTGTGGTACTGTGTTATGGCAGGTGCAGCAGAGTAACACACCATGCTACTACAAACAGCTGACACACAGAATAAGAGGAGATAAGAATCTGGTAAGATAGAACAGGAACAAAGAAAGTGGTTTTTCTGTTTTTGCTTTTAGGAAGAAGGAAAAATCAAACATTAAAGTGAAAAGGCAATTAAAGTTCAAAAGAATAAAAAAAAACAAGCCACAGACCGAGGTAAAATATCTGCCAGAGACACATTTGGTAAAAGACAGTTATTCATCAGGGTCTTAAAGTTTTCTGCATACAGGTCTTTTGTTTCTTTGGGTAGATTTATTCCTAGGTATTTTATCCTAGGTATTTTAGGAGATGGTGAAACGAATAGAGAGAGTAGCCCTGAAACATATACATTATGATATGTAAAAAAAGATAGCTGGTAAGAATTTGCTGTCTGACGAAAACCAGGAGCTCACACTGGGGCTCTGTGACAACCTAGAGGGGTGGGATGGGGTGGGAGGGAGGTTCAAGAGGGAGGGGACATATGTATACCTATGGCGGATTCATGTTGATGTATGGCAAAACCAACACAATATTGTAAAGTTAAAAAAAAATAAAATCTGAGGAAAAAAAAGGAAAAAAGAAAAGAAATTTTAAAAAATGATGTGATTTTTTAAAAAAAGGTTATCCAAAATATATAAAGAACTCTTAGATAAACAACTCAATTAAAAACTGGGCCAAAGAAATCTCACCAAAGAAGACATATGAATGGCAAATAAGCATATGAAAAGATGCTCCAAATCATATGCCATTAGGAAAAGGGTGGTTAAAACAACAAGATGCCACAACACACCTATTAGAATGGCCAAAATATGAACACTGACAACACCAAATGCTAAGGAGGATGTGGAGCAACAGGAACACCCGTTCACTGCTCAGTGGAAAATAACATGGTCCAGCCACTTTGGAATTCAGTTTGTCAGTTTTTTACAAAACTAAATATCATATGATCTAGCAATTTGTTCTCTGGTATTTACCCAAAGGAGCTGAAAATTTATGTCTACACAAAAACCTGCACATGGATTATGTTTACATGAGTTTTATGCATAATTGCTGAAAACTGGAAGCTACCAAGATGTCCCTCAGTAAGCTAATTGATGAATAAACTGTGATACATCCAGACAACAGAATATATCTTTTTACACATTTTATTTTGTCTTGTATAGCTGATTAACAAACAATGTTGTGACAGTTTCAGGTGAACAGTGAAGGGACTCAGTCATACATATACATGTATCCATTCTCCTCCAAAGCCCCCTCCCCTCCAGGCTGCCACATAACATTGAGCAGAGTTCTCTGTGCTGCACTGTAGGTCCTTGCAGGTTATTTATTTTAAATACAGCAGTGCATACACGTCAATATCAATCCCAAACTACCTAATTATCCCTTACCCCCATCCTTCCCCCCAGCAACCACTTATTTGCTTTCGAAAAGATAAGAGAATATTTTTAGTGCTAAAAATGAAATGAGCTACCAAGTCATGAAAAGACAGAGGAAACTTAAAATGCATCTTAGTAAGTGAAAGAAGCCAATGTGAAAAAGCCACATCCTATATGATTCCAATCACATGACATTTTGGAAAAGGCAAAATTACGGAGACAGTAAAAAAAGAAAAAGACAAAAAAAACAAAAAAAAAGAGCTGCTGCCGAGGGGTAATGGGGAGAGAGGTGACTAGGAGAAGCACAGAGGATTTTTAGGGCAGTGTCTGATACTATTAGGTTGATGCAAACATAATTGTGGTTTTGGACCTTGACTTGTAAATGTGTGTTAGTTGTGCCATGGTGTCAGACTCTTTGCAACTCCATGGAATCTAGCCTGCCAGGCTCCTCTGTCCATGGAATTCTCCAGGCAAGAATACTGGAGTGGGTTGTCATTCCTTCTCCAGGGGATCTTCCCAACCCAGGGACCGAACCCAGGTCTCTTGCATTGCAGGAATTCTTTACTGTCTGAGCCACCAGGGAAGCCCACTTAAATCATTATAACTAGACTCAAATACATCTTTATTAATAAAAATAAGAACCATCACAATCAATACATTTTTGCCAATGAGAAATAAGTTTGTTTATTCCTGTAGTGTAAGTATCCATGCTTCAGGATTTGACGAACTCTTGGAAAGCATGTCCTGCCTCCTGCTGGCCGTGGAAGCATTTTCCCTGCAAAAGTTGTCGAGATGCTTGAAAAAGTGGTAGTTGGCTGGCGAGGGGTCAGATGAATATGGCAGATGAGGCAAATGTGTTCAGCTTCTGAAGCAGCTGTGCATCGTACAGTCGGGCGTTGTAGAGAACTGGGCCCTTTCTGTGGAATAATACCAGTTGCAGGTGTTCCAGTTTTTGGTGCATCTCACTGATTTGCTGAACCTACTTCTCAGATATAATGGTTTCACCAGGATTCAGAAAGCTGTAGTGAATCGGATGGGCAGCAAACCACCAAACAGTGACCATGACCTTTTTCTGGTGCAAGTTTGGCTTTGGAAAGTGCTTTGGAGCTTCTTCTTGGTCCAACCACTGAGCTGGCTGTCACCAGCTGTCGTACGCAATCCACTTTTTATCGCACATCACAATTTAATCAAGAAATGACTTGTTGTGTAGAATAAGAGAAGATGACACTTCGAAACAATTAAAAAAATTTTTGGTCAGTTCATAAGGCATCCACTTACTGAGTTTTTCACCTTTCCCATTTGCTTCAAATGCTGAATGACCATAGAATGGTTGACGTGAGTTCTCTGGCAACTTCTCGTGTAAGAGGATCAGCTTTAGATGATGGCTCTCAGTTTGCTCACTGTCAACTTCCAACAGCCAGCCACTATGCTCTTCATCTTCAAGGCTCCCATCTCCTTTGCAAAACTTCTTGAACCACCAGTACACTGTACGTTTGTTAGCAGTTCCTGGGCCAAATGTCTTGTTGATGTTGCAAGTTGTCTCTGCTGCTTTATGACCCATTTTAAACTCAAATTAAGAAAATCGCTCAAATTTACTTTTGTCTAACATTATTTCCATACTCCAAAATAAATATAAATAGCAAGTAATAAGTCATTGGGATTCCCTGGTGACTAAGACAGTGAAGAGTCTACCTGCAATGTGGGAGACCAGGGTTCAATCCCTGGGTCGAGAAGATCCCCTGGAGAAGGAAATGGCAACCTACTTCAGTATTCTTGCCTGGAAAATCCCATGGATGGAGGAGCCTGGCAGGCTACAGTCCATAGGGTCACAAAGAGTCAGACACAATTAAGCGACTCAAAAAAAGCAAGAAATGTACATTAAAATGATGTATGTAACATAACCACATTTATTAAGAGTGTATTCCAATATCAAATGGCAAATTTCAACAATGTAAAAACTGTAATTATTTTGCACCAATCTAATATAATGGTGGATACATGTCATTATATATTTGTGTAAACTCACAGAATGACTGAGTGAGCCCTAAGGTCAAGTATGGACTGTGGGTGATAACAATGTGTCAATATAGGTTCAGCAAACTGTCCCACTCTGGTGGGTGATGTTGATAATGAGGAAGGCTGTGCATGTGTGGGGGGCAGGAGGTACATGGGGAATCTCTGTACCTTCTTTCAGTTTTGCTGTGAACCTACAACTGTGCTAAAAAATAGTCTATTAAGAAAGGCAGTTGGTGGATTCCTTTCTTTGCTTCCAAAACAATTTGACCACATTAGTGGTTTATCACACTTAGCTGCAGTTGAATTTTTGTGTCTGCAAAGGGCTCTTAGCTCCTCTAGGGCAGGGAGCATTGACCATCTTTGTTTTTCTGACATTTAGGATGGTATTCAACAAATAATAGGAAATATATATGTACTGTTTTTATCGCTGCTGAATAAATGAAAAAAGACTCAGTTGAGAAAAGTCAGACTCTTTTTCTTCCTTTATTTTTAAGCAGACTTACTTTAGACAACTGGGCAAAGATTTGAATTGATTCATGTCTCCCTCAAACAGTTCACTTATCCCTACTCAGGCCAAGGCCCCCCTGGGATGAGGCAGCCAAATGGGACCATTATGTGCTGCCACCATGGAAATGGATTTTTACTTCATATATTGCCACTATGTTCCTCTAAAACTTTTGGATCTATTATGCCATCTGTGTACATTCTGGAGCAGTTACAATAATAATGTCAAGCCCCAAAGAAATAAGATTTTTAAAATGTTATGTATTTATAGTGAATATGCAGTAAATACTTCACCAAACTGAAAAACAGTCCCTTATCATCTTAAAGGAAAGGGAAAAACACCAAATGGGGTTAATTCACATTATGGACTAATGGCCTGTAAACCTTCATTTGAAAAGCAAAGCACAGGAAAAAGCTTTGATGAGAGCTACTTTTCACCATAAAAATAAACCTCTTTCCAATAACTTGTATGTGATTTTTTCCCCAAGTCAAATTGACGAGTTTCAAACACAGATTAAAGCCACCATCCAGTTACAACCCTCAAAATATGGGCTTTATAATGGAAATGGTAAAACTATCTTAGCGAAGGAAATGTTGCTAGGTACCAAGAGTAAAGGAGAGTCTATGGTAAATACTTTACACGCCAGTTTCAGGGCACTTGTTGACAGACAATACTTAGATTCCATTCTCAATAATATAATTGTGTGTAACTATTGTCATTTTTCACAGGACTTTCGATGTTAACATCTATTGGTGTTCTGGCCTTGGTCCAAATTGAATAAATTTATTTGCCCTCTTGATCTCACAGATTTTCAATTCTTTTTAACAGCAAATCTCCCTTGAATAGCTAATCAGAAGACAACATTTCACTCCAACTCATAAAGTGAGAAGTGAATTTTATATGTGTTACATTAATTTATACTTATGGAAGTTTCCCCTCTAACTGTTCACCTATGGACTGTAAGAATATTGTTGCTCTCCAATTGTTCCCTATGGATTACAACCTGTACTCAAATCTCTTCTACTTAGAACCTGTCCAAATCATGTGTTCAGAATTGTTTGGGGGGACTTTCTTAAATTTTACCCCATACCTTCTGAACTAGAAATTCTGGGTGTAGGAGCCATGGATTTATATTTTTACATGTACCAGGTGACTCTTAGGTACGAGCTTATCAAATGTCATTTGTTAGGAAACCTGTGCTCTTGGACTATGGCATGACCTAGCCTCTCATTTCTATCCCACCACTTACCACTACTAAATTATCCAAAAATGTCCAGACCAAGTAAATTCTATCCAAATTCCTTCATTCCAAAGATGCAATTTAGGAATAATAAGCAGATCAAAGGAAAAATAGTTACACTAATTAACACTCCATAAAGAAAGCAAAAGGATCTTGAAACGTTTAATGAAGTTCTTTCTGTCAGACATCCATTTTGTACCCTTCTTTTGCTTTACTTTCTTTATCCTTCTGATATGTAAAAGAACAAGTCAGTAATTCCATGCCGTTTTGGCTCTGAACTCCTGAATAGTGTATTTATTAGAAGCAAATGACAAAAAAAAGTCCCAATCCTTAAACTTGTGAAACGGAACTAAATAGCGTGAGTATACAGATTCTATCAACACTTCTCCCTTTTTGCCAAGCAAGAATTTTGCAAGTGATTACTCTGTTCCATCCTATTTTTCAGGAGAGCAACATACACTCCTCCATGCTCTCTAAAAAGCAGGGGTAAGTTTCCAATGACTTTACAGATCAATTCTACAAGTCTCCAAGTCACTGGGCTTTCTGAAAACTGCTCATCATTCAGCCCTTCAGATAAGAATTTTGGAAATGTCTGGAAGAGGAATCTATCCCCTAGGAATCTAAGAACATCTAGGGACCAATTTGGATTCAGAAAGAAGTAAAAGGGGATCAGGTTCTAATATACAGGTACCCAGAAAGAGGTAACAAACTTGACAGAAACGGACAATGTACTCATCAAATAGTACTTAATTCTCTAAATGCTTAAGGCCTTTAAGGAAAGATCCTTTGAGGTAAAACAGAAACACTTATTGTTGATATGCAAATGAACATGGGCTAGATGATACCAGTCATGAAAGAAAGTTCAAAAACCTAGTTACTAATGGATTAAAGGAGTTTGTTCTCGTATATAAATTTAATTTATATATATGTAGATATACAACTTTATATAATAAATTTTCTCTTATAAATTTAATTAACTCACTGAAAATAAGCTGTGGAGATAGCCCAAGGTATTGTTGAACATCTAAAGACAAGATACTAATATTTGAAAATCTCTATCAGTCATAAAGTACTTTATATTCAAAGACAGAATAAGTCAAGGCATTAAAAAAAAAAATTCTAGCCTATCTTGTAAATGGAAGAACTGAAGTCAATTATGACTAGAACAGAAGAGTTAAGACCAAATCAAGGGCATAGTGATTCAGTTATCTGGGAAATTCAGAAGTATTTGTAGGTTTCTATATGTCCTTGAGGTTGCCTCTAGCCCTGGCACTGACCAACAAAATGTTGCTGATGTTCAATGGCAAACAACATAAACACTTTATAGGTAACTAATACAAAAAATGTGTAAACTCACCTTTTTAAATATTTTACAGGTAATAGAAAAGTTGTCAATGTGATTTTCAGGTAGGAGGAAAAAAAACCCATGCACTTGTCATGACATTTTCAAATATTTTAAGTTATGTAACAAAGCTTTTCTCAGGCCTATTAAGCCCCACAGTGCCTGCAAGTCTTGTGTAAGACATAGGCAGCACCTGATAATCTGGGCTGAGGCATCTATATGTTCTCTTAGGATGGAGTCAATAAAAGAACTCCACCCCAGTCCTGTGTCTCAAAATGAACCTAGGCTTTTAGTAAACAGCAGAGACATACTCCAGGTCTATTTTTTCTGGTAATATCTGGTTTTTGTAGGTCCAACGATCACGTTGCCTATGCTTACTTCATTACAATTACTAAACTCTATAGAAAATAGCATTTTTAAAATATAGCATTTAAAGAGTCCTTTCTGTACTGTTCCTCCCTCAAAGCCCAGCTTTAATAGAGAACAATGTGAGAAAGGCTGAGGGGGCCAAAGCCGGGGATTCCTATGCCACCGCCCCTCATGCAGGGGATGCCTGTGCTCACAACAGCTCCCATGGCCTGCTTCTCAGACAGTGGTGCGATGCTGCATGAACAGCCTGACACAGTAGGTCTGGCTTTTATGATGCAAATTTCCACTTTAAACTCAAAGGTAATTACAGTATTTTAACGTACCTTTCTCATGATCGGTAATAAGTTTCTCCAGTGCACACTCCACATCAAAAATGTACCGGTAAAAGCACAGCTGGGTGTACAGGGACTTGTCAGAATACTGCAATATAACAGAAAAATAAATGAATTTTGGGGAGGGGGGAGCTTTGGAGATCACTCAGCAAGTGTATCC
>NC_091727.1:24345000-24370000 GCF_042477335.2 Ovis canadensis | reverse complement strand
GCTCATTCTGACTGTACAAGATTGGATGGAAAATACTTCAAGAAAATAAGGTGATATTTTAACATTTCTCTCTCCAGCTTTCACTTATTGGTTTAAAATGTTCGATTTCTTGCTCTTTCCTTGAAAATTGCACTCAACACGGTGCCTAGGCTTCTTTCAATCTTCCTTTATAGTTAGAACATCATGTACCAAAGTGGTGGATTGTGATTTAGTAAGGACAATGCTGAGCTGAAAGAGCTACTGTGTGTACAATGCTTTGCATTCAAGTTAGTTGCTTGGAGTGTTAACAGAGTAGTAAGTGGGGGCCCCATACATACGCAGGGGTAGGGAAGGAATTCCCCTATGATATACCTGGCACAGAGGAGGCACTTAGCAAATACTGTGAAAGAAATGAAGGAAAAAGGAAAATGCTTCAGTACCACTATTTTTGATGCATTCTGTTTGAATCCCATAATCAGACGACATTAGAAACAATGTGAACTTCATTCTGTCTCCAAGCCAAAGTATTATGTTCAGATGAAAACATAGGCCCTAGATTAGTGGTCCTTCACCTGGCTGTACACAGAAGTACCTGGGGAGTTTTTTAAAAACACTGATGCTCAGATCTCGGCCCTGGAACAACTAACTCAGAACACAGTGGGGAATCCAGGGGATGGGCACTGGTAAGGGCTTCCAGGTAGTTCCAGTGGGTAGTCTGAGAAAAGAACTGCTGTGCTGCATACTACCTGTACCAGAGATACTTTTTTTTTCGGGTCCACCTGGCCCCACCCCGGGCGGCCTTCTACTTCCCTCCACGTCTCACCCAACGGCAGACCAGCACCCCGCCACCAGGCCAGGTTTGAAATCCCAGAGATACTTTTAGAGCCATGGACCCTGATCCCTCCAAGCTGGCTCAAGATCAAGGAATTTATACCAGTCAAAAAAGCCTAAGAAGTTTTCCTGAGAACCACTGTGAGGAAGATGCTTGCTTTTTAAAGCAAGTTACTGTAATCTTAGTACAGGATGTATTTTCATTTACATAAATGCAGGGCAGGGTTAAACCTAACTCGCATTTTGGTTTTTTGTTAAACTGTAATCTACACAAGTGCACAAATAATGAGTGTATGGCTTGATGCACAAAGTTAACATATCTCTGTGATCAGCACCCAGAAGAAACAGAACTTTACCAGCCTCCTAGAAGCCCACCCTTGTTCTCCTCCCATTATTCCCCATCTTCTCCCTAAAGATAATAATAGATTTGCCTTACACACACATACAAATACACACACCTTTATGTGAATATAATCTTATAGTCTGCATTCTTTCCTCTTTGGTTTCTTTTGGTCAATATTGTATTTGTGAGATGATTCATCCATGTTGTTGGAGGTAGTGGAAATTTGTTTATTCTCATTGCCATAAAGTATTTCACTGAATGAATATACCATAATCTATTTAGCCATTCTACAGATGAAAGGCATTTAAGTAGTTTCCAGCTTTTTGGCTACTGAATGGTGCTGCTACCTACATACTTGTACACACCTCTGCAGTATTAGCTTGGTGCAAAAGTAATTGTGCCCCTCAAATGCCAGCCTGGCCACAGACCTGGCCCACTCCTTCCCATCTTCTGTTTGAGGCCAGGCCACGTGTTCCCTTCCTCCTCTGTGCCCTGGCCCAAGCAATTCTGCCTTCCCTTTCAGGCCCATCCTTCCAGCTTTGCCTAAAGATCCGCTCGATCCACTAGGTTTTTACATACCTTAGCAGACCTCAAAGTCACTGCAGTTTCGGAGACGCCTTTGCGCCTCCATGCTTCAGTTTGTCCACAAACCCAGTCACCTCTCCTCTGGAGCCCCATGTTTCACCACACCCTCCAGCACAGAGAACACACTCCAGCAGTCCTCACCAGTGTGATCACCCTCACGCCTCCAAGGATGTAAGCTCCTAAGGGCACGGATCGTGTATAACCCCTCTCCACTGGGCACCCAGGCCAGAGCCAGGCTTGTGGTTGGCCCTCAAGGAAGGTTTGTAGAAGGAAGGGATTCATGGAACCTGTCTCCCACCTCTCACTGAGCCTCAACATATGGGCTAATGACACTAGTCTCAGAAATGATTTCTAATGTTTCCTGTGTATATCTACTCCAGGGCAGACTGGCTCTGGGGTCAGACTGTATTTGGTCTCAAATTCAGTTCTGCCACTTAAAGGACTGGGTGACCTTGGACACAATGCTTAATTAATCTATTCATACCTCAAATTCTTCATCTGTAAAATGAGAAAAGTAAACCTCTCAGGAATGCTGTAAAGATAATGAGCTAGTATATATGTGGCAATCTCCCAATTTATTCCCACCCCCCAAACCCTGGTTAACTATACATTTATTTTCTATATCATGACTCTACTTCTATTACTTCTGTTTTATTAATACGTTCATTTGTACCCTTAAAAAAACAATTTCACATATAAGTGATATATGATATTCATCTTTCTGTGTCTGACTTATTTCATTCAATATGCAAATCTCTAGGTCCATCCATGTTGCTGTAAATGGCATTATTTCATTCTTTTTTAAGGCTGAGTAATATTCCATCTCTCTCTCTCTCTCACACACACACATACATAACTATATATAAAACAGATACATAATAAGAACCTGCTGTAGAGCACAGGGAACTCTACTCAATACTCTGTAATGACCTATCTGGGAAAAGAATCTTAGAAAAAACAAAGTGGATATATGTATAACTGATTTACTTTCTGTGCACCTGAAAGTAACATTGAAATCAACTATAATCCAATAAAAATTTAAAAAGTGTAACACACTAGCATATGGAAAGCACCAGCACTATGAATGGCACACTCTGTATGTCACTGATAAATGACGTATTCTGTACTTTCCCAACTAGAGCGCAGCTTCTGGAGGGTTTGAATTTCTACACAGTTGCAAAACCCAATGCCATGCCCTCAATAGGTGCTCTACAAAGTTTATAAGGAATATGTTTAAACTCGAACTATGAACACCCCCTTTTAATGAATGCATTCAACTGCTATTTCTACTGTTTTAGTCAAGATATGCCTTTAAAATTTCAGTATCCTTCAATTTCGACATACCTTTATGTCATATAAATTATTAGTCTTGATTACTATCAAGATTAATCTTGAAAAGACTGAGATATGCTGTTTTATTTTTTCTGTCACCCAAATTGGTTTTCTGCCCATTTTATTTGCATTATTTATGCTTTTTCTATAAATACAGAACAAGAGGGGGTGAAAAAATACTGGTTTGCCAACTCCAATGTACTTCTTTGCAAAGGAAATTATTTCCATAGGCTACAGAAATAACTTATTTGGATTACTTCAATTAGTTCTAATACAAAACATTGCCACCACTTCATTAATCAGCTGCTTGTGAGGGTTACTTTTCCAAGAAGTCTTTTTAGTAATTTGATTAGAAAGAATGGTAGTGCACATTATCATCTGATTCAGTATGTCCATCAAGTAGACAATTTACAGTGAGTTCTTGATAACGATGGGCTTATTTTAAAAAAGCCACACAGACAGCAATTTCTTCATTTTATAATCCTAGTCCTATTTTTTTGGTGAAGATGAAGTTATTTTTCAAAGTCTTTGGCAGCACACGGTGCTGAATAAGCATCAGGAACTATTTCAATGCTTTAAGAGGCATTTCACTCTTTGCCTCTCCCCAGACAACCCCCCCTCCATGAATGATGCAGTAATTAAAACCTAATTATTATCTTCATTTTAAACAAAACCTAAAGTGAATACCAATTAATAACAACATACTAATGAGCATCTGCTGTGATGAAATTGAATATGAATGTGCTGCAAATTTCGGGTAATTTATTTTTTTTTAGGGGAGTGCCACTGGTCGCGTTCTGCTGTTAGAAGATTATATAGAATGTACACCATTTTCTATCAAGTCATTCTGCACATGGCAATTTCCATCTTAGGAAACAGGGCTGGCTTTAATGCTACAGATGTTGAAATATCGAAATACTGGTCATGTTGTCTTCACTGGGACTGAGAACAATTTTAGGATTCTACCTTGAATTTATTGCCCTCTCTTCAGAAGTTTTCCTTTTTTAAATGCCATATTTCAAGGTTAACCTCATGCCAAAAAAGCCCCACAAAAAAACCCCAAAAGATTTCAGTTAGCCCCCATGCTACATATAAATCATGTATTAACATCACAATGATAAATATAAATTTCTAACCAGAAGAAATAATAATATAAAAATAAGGTTGGTAAGCCACTTTGGATTTCACTGGAGCTATAAAATGGCCTAGAAACATTTATGTAAGTGAGAGAAACCCTTGATATCTGGAAGTATTGAGGTAGTTAACTTTGTTCAGATTCATTCATGTTACTAACAGCACCACACCAAGAAGCAAAATGTGGAGACAGAATGAGGTTCTGCAGATTACAGTTTCAACCTCCATATCTATAGTAAGAATGAGTAGGGCAAGATCAATGGTTTTCAAGTATGTTCAATTCACGTGCCTTGGAGGCTTCTCAAATGTTTGATTCTGATTTCACTGATTATATATTCACTGTAAAAAATTCATGTATTCACATGTATTACCTCTCAAATTTTAAGATGTGTAAGATCCCAACATATCAGTTGGTGTTCTCACTGAAAAATAAGTTATAAGCTATAAAAAATCTCATCTTTTTTATAGTTGGGAATTCTGCATGAAATCTTATTTGGATAAAAGGGTTTCCTAAATTAGTGAGTTTTCTAAGGTTTCTTTCTAGATTTAAACTGAACTGAAAACTACTTTGACTTTCTTTCCCTGGCACATTCACCCAAATATATCTAATCTGGCTAAAATAAAAATTCTCTACCACTTCCCAACTCATGCACAAAAATCTGGCAAAATTGAAATCTAGAATGTTTGGTCAGCTTTCTAATATTCTTATTAACTGGCACCAAAGGGTCTATGATGAGCAATATCAACAGCTACTAAAATAAAATAAATATACATGGCTACTGTAAATAAAGTGATGCAGCATTTAGGACAAAAACTTAACTGTGTAATTTGACCTGGCTGTTAAGGTGTACTCTGGCTTAGGTGACATCTCAGAACAAGTTTTGCCTCAGATGGACAAAACAGGAGAAGGCTGTCATAGCTGATCCAAGCCAAGCCAAAGTCAGCCTCCCTTCACACCACTAGCCACCAAGCACATAAGAAAGACTGCTGTCCATTCATTCAACAAATTGAGCATCTAAAATAGGCCAGGCACTATTCCAGCTGCTAAGGCTACCTCAGAGAAAGAGAAATAGGATAAGATTGCAGGAGCTTATAGCCTGGTGTGGGTGTGACTTTTCCAACACTACACTGCAGTCAAATGTGGAAATTTCCATTTATCTACCTGCTTCTCACAGTAGCCGCTCTCTGTAACTTTTTAATGGCATGTTTATCTTGCATTTCCTAACAGAATTATTTGAGTGTTTTAATTCTTACACTACAGAGAGATCTCAGATGATTATACTCATTTTAAAATTTGTGTCCCTTGCATTTATATAATAATGTTAGGCTTTTCAAAGCATTCAGTCCTCACAAAAGCTCTGTCAGGTAGGTGGGAAGTTAGAATTATTGTCCCTATTTGACAGAGCTCATCAAAGATGAAGTCACCTGTTCATGATCCTAGATCTGGTCAGTGAATGGAGCACTAATGGCCAGTTTGCAAACCTCTTAGAAAAACCAGTGGAGTCAAAACTAGAATGACAGTTAGTGACTAGAATCAATATTTTTTATTGCCAAATGGCATCTTAAATCTTTGCCTGAAATGTTGGTATAGGATTATCTGAGGTACAATTTTAAAGTCCATATGTGCATGCTATTTAAAGTGAACAGAGATTTCCCAAATGTTATCAATGTGTTAAATCACTGTGCTAAAGGAGAGGGTTGAAGAAGTTTAGCATGATGTGTTAATATGCATTTGACACTTTCCAGTTTTCAGCTCCATCTCCCCAGCATTATGCTTTCTCCCATTTGATCTTCAATAAATGAACTAGCCATTCTGATTATCTTCATTTTACAGATAAGGAAGCTGAGACTCAAATAGGTTATGGGACTTGCCCTAGGTCATGCAACTAGTAAGGGGCAGAGCCAAGACTTGATCCCAGGTTTTCAATGTCCAAGCCCCTTGATCTTTGTAATATGCCACTTTTCATTCATACACTTTCAACAATGTCATTCTGTGTGTTAATCAGCTCTTTTGTGGCTAGTTTTCAACCTGAAATACTCAGTGCACCAGAGAAGCAGTGTATTATAAGCACCTGATACCTCACTCACACTATTAGGCTACAGTGATACCATGTTTAGGGCATAGCCCACCATGAGTAGAAGTGGCAGGAGCACAGGGCCAAAGCAAAGGGCATTGGCTTGGGGGCTGGAGGTGCAGACTGCAAGCAGAAACTGACCAAGCCAAATCAAAAGTTTTCCAATGTGTATCATGGTTGAACTGGGGACCTAAAGTCTAACTGTGTCAATTTAATTTTCTAATTTTTGCTCACCTTCATTCTAAGATGCACCTTTCAGAAAATGCACCTTTGAGCAGAAAGATATAAAAATCTAAGTTCTTAAAAGTTTATGTTCCACACAGATCTCTGTGCACACACTTCAGAAAAAATTTTTATGGGTTTAGAAATTCCTTTTAGAACATAAAGAAGCTTTCCTTTTCTGTTTTACAAATTGAAAAACTGAGGCTTGGAGAAATGAAGTAACCTCTCCTCTCATTTGTAAACAGATGGGGGGGATGCACCCCATCAAAGCACTGTTACCAGGATTACATGACATAATATGTGTGAAACATTTAGGACACTACCTGACATACAGTGAGTGCTAACTAACTGGTAGTGAGTCTTTTAACTTTTTCTTAGCTATGAACACTTGTCTTTGGGAAGTTTCCTGAAGTAAACCAAGTAGGCACCTGCAAGAACTTGACATTTTTTTCCCCTTTTTAATTTTGTGAACTTCATTCAAGAGCCAAGGCCAAACAATATACTCTTATGATTCTAAGTAAAAGTCACTGATTAAGTAAGCAAATTTTTTAAAAAGGAAGGGTGGTAGGATTTCAGTACCAATCACTGTAAAAAAAATGAAGACCTGATTTCTATCTCTCCTATAGGCTGAAATAGGATAAAGTATTTCCTTGCTTTTAATCTCTTTGCAACTAATGTATAGCAGTTCTGTTTATTTTAAAATTTTTTTGATGTGCATCATTTTTTTTTTTTCGGACTGATGTGCATCATTTTAAAAGTCTTTATTGAATTTGTTACAACACTGCTTCTGTTTGACGCTTTGGTGTTTTGGCCGTGAGGCATGTGGGATCTCAGTGCCCCACCAGAGATCAAACCCCTGCCTCCTGTATGGGAAAGTGAACTCTTAACCACTAGACTGCCAGGGAAATCCCGATAGTTCTGTTTAAAGTACTGTAATCTCCTTGAGGATAGACATCCTATCATAAATACCTCAGGACCCCCAAGATCCTGGAATAGGGAGGATGACGCCAAAAACATAAGTTCTTTAGAAGAAAAGTTCTAAGCAAAGCAGTAAGTGGTTAAATGTGAAAATATGAGATAAGGCAAGTATGGTGTGGTTGTTAACAGCACAGACTCTGGAACCAGTATGGGTTCAAATTCCGCCTCTAACATTTAGCAGATATGTGATCTTAGACAAGGCATTGAAAACTACACTCACCACCTCCTCATATGTAAAATCAGTGCCTCCAACAGTAGCATATGTTTGCTTTACATCTTTTTGGGGGGTTGAATTTAGCTACAAAAAACCCTTAATATATCTTGAGTCTTGTCTTTCTTCTACTGTCTCTGTATATAAGCCTATAATGAGGTTAATACACCTTATAAGCTATTAGAAGACAGAAATTGTAGCTACGAATGCAGTTTTAAAATGATAGTCACAGAATATCACAGGCTCACATAACAGTAAACTTAAAAAATGATGCTGAGGAATATTCAAGAAAGGGTGGAGTGCTTTTTGTTTTGTTTGTTATTGGTGGAGGTCAGTTACTACTTTAACAGAAGTCAAAGAGGCAGATTTTGGAGAGGACTTCACTGACTACTTTCAATTTTTCTTTCTGGTGTAAGGTCTCATCTTAATGATAAACAGTAAATGCACCCAACAGTGGTTAATGGTGTGGATTCTGGAGTCTGCCAGGCTCTCCTTCAAATCCTGGCTGTGACATTTATTGGAGGTGAAGTCCTAGGATGACCAACCTCTCCAAGCCTCAGTTTCTTCATCTGTAAAAGACCCATGCGACTGTTGTGAGGATTAAATTGAATAATGCATATGAAGTATCTGGCACAAGTGGCGGCACTGGTGGTAAAGGACCTGCCAATGCAGGGGATGTAAGAGACATGGGTTTGATCCCTGGGTTTGGAAGATTCCCTGGAGGAGGGCGTGGCAACCCACTCCAATATTCTTGCCTGGAGAATCCCATGGACAAAGAAGCCTGGCGGGCTATGGTCTGTAGGGTTGCAGAGCTGGACACGAATGAAGCGACTTAGCATAGCACAAGTGTATAGTCTGGCACATGGTAAGCACTCAGTTTGCCTTAGTTATCATTGAAGTGTTATACTCAATAACACTCTTGCTTGATTCTAAGACACCTCTCATCACTTTGAATGTTTCTGAAACAAAGATTTGTCTTATGAACTGTTGTCTTTGCTGAAACTTTTCTTTTCCTCTGAAATGCTGTTACTAAATCAGTGGTATGTCTTATAATTGATGCCACCATAGAAGAGAGAAATACATTGGGTATAAACAGACTTAACATTTATGCCCTCCTTGTTCTCCTAGTTCATTAGTTAAGATTCACTTCTTGTTACTATTCAGTTCAACTAGTCAGACTACGTTTGGCCGTGATGCTGTTCTCGTCATCTTAGTCAACGAAATAAATCCATATATCTTACATCTAACACAGCCATTAGGCTTTAAGGCCATAGACTCCCCATGCTAACCAGGCATTATCAAAATACAAGATAAGAAGAAGTAATTCTTTTATTGATATGGTTTGGAATTTCTATAGGAAATTTCAGGTAGCTAATTTAGGTACTAAAACTCATCACACATCCAAAAAACACATGGTAGATGTCTTATGATTTTGTTTTTGATGTTTTGTACAAGAACCTATTCAGTAACAAGTCACTATAGTTATACTTTACAAATGTCAGTAAATTAATTTTGACAATGAAAAAAAGTAACAAAGGAAGGGTACTAATATACATGCACATGTAATTCACTAATTCCTCTTCTAAATTCTTCCAACTTGCCAGAATTATATTAGAATCACAAAAACAGAGCCAATAAAAACTAGTTTGGCTGTTCTTTGCCCTTTCTTTCTACAGTGCATTAGAAATTACAGTCTTAGACATTTGTTTAATTAGAAACGAGGCTTGCTTGTATTCAAGACCTGGTCTTTTCTACTGAAAGCTTACCTAGGCCAAAGGGCTTCCCTGGTGGCTCAGCGGGAGACCAGGGTTCCATTCCTGGGTTGGGAAGATCCCCTGGAGAAGGAAATGGCAATCCATTCCAGCACTCTTGCCTGGAAAATCCCATGGACGGAGGAGCCTAATAGGCTACAGTCCATGGGGTCGCAAAGAGTCGGACACGACTGAGCGACTTCACTTTCACTTTCATTTTACCTAGGCCACCTTCTACTTGTAACAGGAAACCAAACCATTCCATACAGAGGTGTCAAAACAAGCAAAACACAAACTGGCTAATGGACTTTCCTAGGAATAAAATGAATAGTCATCAATGTGTTCTCTGTTGACTACTATCTCCTAAAAGGAAGGAAACTAGTAATTACCTGTAACTTAAAAAAATAAAATAAAAAAAGATTTGCAATCTAGGAAATTATATCTGGTAAAATGAGAAAAACAGAAACAAAAATCCTATCCAGGCTCTACACACCTAGGTCTCACATCATGGGGTGTCCTTTGATAATATATCCCACTCATGTCCTCTCTCCCCCTTTAAAAACTGTCCTCAGGTTCCTGGGATTGGCTTCATCCCAGCTGCAACAGACTGAGATGCTATTCTACTGTTTTTCTGTCTTAACTCACATGCTTTATCATACTCTATCTGGGGTTTGCACAGAAAGTTCAAGGATTAACAATGAATCATTAGTTCCTAAACCTATGTTACACCTGGTTCTTTTGCGTCCTGAGCAGGCAGCACTGATATGAAAAAGTATCTTCTTTCTTCTGCATTCCTGCTGGTTCCACTTGTTCTGTAATCCTTGAAGACTATAACAGAAGTATCTTGATTTGAACTCCAGCAGGTCTGTTTCTCTCAAATCACTTGTCAACGCTCACCTATGTTACTTGAGTCACCGCCGATATACACACTGTGGTGCTCAATTATTCAGATGCAGTTGGTTCACTTCCTTGTTCTTCCCCTTTCTGGCTTTGGGCCAGTTCACTTCTCAGCAGTTTTTCAACCAGCAAAGTGAGAAAAAGTAACACATCTTCCTGAAATATAGTACTGGCATATAGTAGGTATTCAATAAACACTGTTCCAGTATCAAGTAAATAAAGCATGAAATCAGCCAAAGTTTTGTTTTGTTTTGTTTTTTTTTTTAAGCAATACTAAAGACTTGGATGGGAAGTGGAGATGACTGGTTAAAAATTTAAGTTCTCATTATTTGTGAATTTCATCTGCCCAGGTGACTGATTTACCAACATTTTCTCAGCAACTGAACTATTGTTATACATGAACTTAAACAGAGCAATCTCATAAATAAAACAGATAAAAGAAATACTCCAGTGGTATCTTTGAATAAGGTCAGGGCCCTCACCCATAGAATACAATTTCAAATTCTAATAAAATCCCAGGATGTATATGCAGAATGTAGGAGCTACAGTCCTAGGTTCTCCAAATAGGCCCATTAGTTTTGTTAAGAAATGAAAAGGGCAAATTCATATATCAGCTGAAGATAAAGATATGGATTTGCTAAGCCTAATATGCGTGTGTGCTAAGTCGCCTCAGTCGTTACGACTGATTGCGACCCCATGGACTGTGGCGCACCAGGCTCCTCTTCCATTGGACTCTCCAGACAATACTGGAGTGGGTTGCCATTCCCTTCTATAGGGATGTTCCCGACACAAGGACTGAACCTGGGTCTCATGCACTGCAGGCAGATTCTTTACCATCTGAGCCACCAGGGATATGGAACAGTGTAAATCATAACCATTATAAAATAAAATAAAATGAAGCATATTTATTGGAATATTGTCCCCCTTTAAAGTTGGCATTAAGTGGGCAGAAGTCTGGAGGCAGCTGGAGCATTCAGTCATGCACAGGCCTGTAGGAGGTCCTGCCCACCAATATGACTACACCATAATCTATTTCACCTCACTCAGAAACACTGTTTAAGAGTTGTGAATGTAAAATAACCTTAACCAGTAATTTCAAACCAGGAGAACAAAAGGAACATGATTGAAACTAATTTACATTTTCAATTATTACTACAAAAATTTCGAATCTATGCTCTTCTTTTTGTGGTCTGTTTGTTTTTAAATGATCACCTTTACCTGACAGGAAGGGCATGTGTGAAAGGGGTTCTGGAAGGCTGGCAATGGGGAGATAAAGAGAGAACAAATCAGCTCTCCATGAAGCTATGTATCCCTCAATAAACAAGACAGAAGAATGGTAACTATGAGCAAATACATGCCTATACTGCTTAAAAGAAAATAGAGCTTCCTGAGGTCTATCATAGTTTTTAATAATTATGTTAAAAATATTTATTTATTTGTCTGCATCAGGTCTTAGCTGTGGTACATGGGGTCCAGAGCTTGCGGGGCTCAGTAGTTATAGCGCGAGGGCCTACTTGCTCTGAGGCATGTGGTATCTTAGTTCCCTGAGCAGGGATAGAACTGCATTGCTTGCATTGCAAGGTGTATTCTTAACCACTGGACTACCAGGGAAGTCCCCTACTATTGTTTTTAAAAACAAAAAACATGCTGCTCTAAAATCCAGAGTTTCCTATTCAAAACTCTGTCATGTTTTCAAGGCTTTACTTTTTTATTTAAATAGTTAGAACTTGCATATGGCCTGACACTCCCAAATCTATCCCATCCCAAAAGCTGGGCTTAGGAAAGACCTTCCTTTGTTTTTACTTTAGCAAAATGAGAATATTAATGTCTTGTTCCTCAAAAGAGATTTTTGTCACAGCTGATATTTTCTCCTTGTGCAGATTCCTTGACAAAAAGCATAGCAGGGGCTCTCGATCACATATCTATTATATTTATGTGAACTGTGTTTACAAGGTGGCAGGAGTTGGGACTTATTGTCATGTAACCTCAGTGCCAGATATTTAATTTATCTAACTTGTGTAAAAGGAGCTCCCTTAGTTCTATGTCTCCACATATATCCCTGTATTTGAAAAGATTTACTCTTGAAGTGGTAAATAAATTCGCCTGCCAATGCAGGAGACACAGGTTCGATCCCTGGGTTTCCCTAGTGGCTCAGTGGTATAGAATCTGCCTGCCAACAGGAGACGCTGATTTGATCCTGGCTAGGGAAGATTCCCTAGAAAAGGAAATAGCAACTCACTCCAGTATTCTTGCCTGAAAAATCCCATGGACAGAGGAGACTGGTGGGCTACAGTTCATGGGGTTGCAGAGTCGGAAAAGACTTATCAACTAAACAACATCCTTGAAGTAGAGTTATATGTTATCACCAGGCCACGGAAATTTTTCTTTCATTTTTACTTTAAAAAATTTCACAATGAGATTAATTTAGGAGAGTATATATAGCATAGTTCTATTATTTTTAACACATGTAACATCCATGACAACTAGGATACACAACAGTTCCAAAACTGCCTTTTGCTGCCCATTTATATTCAGACCATTCTCTAATCCATGACAACTACTGGTTCTCCATCATTACAGTTCTGAAATTTCAACAATGCCATTTAAATGGAATTAAACACTATGTGGTCTTTTGAGTCTAGGTTTTTTTCACACAGCATAATAGCTTTGAGACCCATCTAAGTTGCTATATGTTATCAGTAGTCTGTTCCTTTTTATTGCTAAGTAATACTCCATGGTATGAAAGCATGACAGTTTATTCATTCATCCACTGAAGTGTGTTGGAGTTGTTTCCAGTTTGGGGCTATTATGAATTCAGTTCCTTAGAAACATTTCTGCACAGATTTTTACATGGTTATAATTTTTCATTTCTCTAGGGTAAATACCCAAGAGGATTCCCAGGTCATACAGAAAGTATATATTGATCTTTATGAGAAACAAACTGTTTTCCAGACTGGCAGCACCATTTTACATTTCCATCAGCAAAGTAAGCATGAAGTTTCCTGTTGTTCCACGTCTTCACAAGCACTTGGTACTGTCAGTATTTTGTATTTTAACCATTCCAGTAAGTATGGAGTGCTATCTTGCCAAGGTTTCAATTTGTATTTCCCTGATGCTAATAATGAAACAACTTTTCATTCTTATTTGTCATCCTTATGTTCTCTGTGGTAAAGAATCTTTTTAAGTCTTTTGTTTATTTTTAAATTGGAGTGGTTTTCTTTTAACTGAGTTTTGAGAGTTCTTTATATATATACTAGACACAGGTCCCTTGTTGGATATGTGATTTGTAAACATTTCCTCCAAGTTTATGACTTGTCATTTCTATCCCTTAATAGTGTCTTTTCAAGTAAGTTTTTATTTTGATGACGTTCAAGTGATTTTTCCGTTTTTAAATTGATCATTTTTATCTCATGTTTAAGAATTCTTCACCTAATTTGAGGTCATGAAGATTTTCTCTTATGTACTACTTCTTAAAGTTTATAGTTTTGTACTTAGAGCCGTGATATATTTTGTTAATATTTGTATAAGGTAAGATTTTAGCTCAAAGTTTATTTTTTCTGCATGTGAATGTCCAACTTCTTCCAACATTACATGTTGATGAAAGGGCTATTCATTCTTCATTAAATTCTTTTGAATCACTGTTAAAAATTGAATGGCCAAACTTGTTTGAGTCTATCTATTCTGTGGGTCTAGGTTTCTATCCATTTGCCAATTTTACACTGTTCATATCTGTAGCTTTAAGTCTTACAATTGATTATTGATTCCTCCAACTTAACTTTTTTTCAATTATGAATTTACTTCCTTTAACAAATATAGGACTATTGAGGTAATCCATTTCATCTTGGATGAATTCTTATAGTTTTCGATTTTTGAGGAATTGGTCCACTACTCTTAAATTGTCAAATATGTTTAGTAGTCTCCTATCCTTTTAAAATCTACGGAGGCCTAGTATTCTGGATATGGCTAATTTGTATCTTTACTTTTTAAAAATCTCTGTCAGCCTTGCTAGATGCTTATCAATTTTATTGATATTTTCAAATATTCATGTTTTTGTTTCACTGATTTGTTCTATTCTTTCAATTTAACTAATATATCTTCACTATCTCTTTTCTTCTGTTTGTTTTGGGCTTATTTTGCTCTGCTTTTCAAAACATTTTCTGAAAGTGGAAACTCACATTGATTTGACACCTTTCTTTTTCTCTAATACAAACATTTAATGCTGTCAATTTCCCTCTAAGCACTGCTTTAGGTGCATCATCCTACTGTACAGTTTTTTACTTTTCCCCTTTGAACCTCACCTGACTCTGACAGCATGATTATTTCATAGTTAACTGCCAAATGAACAGACTTATATTACCAAGTGGGTCAATAAACAATCCGTTGACACTTTCTACTTGAGTATTTTACAGATTTTGTGTGTCTATGATGAGTAAATATTGGTAATTGGTCTACTCTGCATTACAGTAGGCACCATAGTATATATTGTCTCAATCATTGTTTGATATGTTGCATTTTCATTTTCACTCGGTTCAAAATATTTTCTAATTTTCCTTGGGACCTTTTTTTGACCGTTGGGTTATTTAGAAGTGTGTTGTTTGATTTCCAAGAACTTAGAGAGTTTCTGGTTACTTTTCTCTTAATGACTTCTAGTTTAATTCCATTATGGCCTCAGAATATACTTCATATGATTTCAATTATTTTAAATTCATTAAGGTTGTTTTTATGATGCAGAATATAGTCTATCATATAGTCTATCTTATTGAATGTTCCATGTACACTTGAAAAGAATCTTGATCATGCTATCGACAGGTGGAGTGTTCTGTACATATCAATTAAATCCCATTGGTTGTCAGTTCTATATCCTTGCTGATTTTTTGTCCAGTATTTCTATCAATTACTGAAAGAGGAGTGTCACAAGTTGCCAACTATAATTATGGATTGTCTATTTCTCCTTTCAGTTCTGCCACTTTTTGCTTCAGGTGCCACCATTTTGAAGCACTGTTGTTAGGTACATACAGATTTTGGGTGGTTTTCTCTTCTCAGTGAATGAGCTCTTTATCATGAGTAATATTCTTTGCTCTGAAGTCTAATTTTCTGCTTTTAACATAGCCACTCTTTCTTTTCATTAGTGTTTGCATGGTATATCTTTTGCCATTTTCTCCTTTAATCTACCTATACCATTATATTTGAAATTAGTTTCTTGAAGACATTTTATAATACTTGCATCATTAAAAAATACATTCTGATAATTTCTATCTTTTAATTGGTGTAAACACATTTAGAACATTTAAAGAAGTTACTGATATGTTTGGATTTGGGTGTACCATTTTGTTATTTGCTCTGCTTCTCCTTTCTCTTTTCTATTTCCTGCCCTCTTTGGGATTATTCAAACATCTTTTTATTATTTAATTAATTGTGGTTTTGACAACATCTCTTTGTAAAGTTCATCATTAAGGATGACAATATATATACTTTAGAATTAAAAATTTACCATGTAAATGGAATGTAAAAACCCACATAGATCCCTTTTCCCTCCTTCCTTTGATGTTGTAGTTGTCTCATAAATTAGACCTACACACTGAAAACTGGTAGAGAATGCTATAATTTTTGCTTTCGCCTATCAAAAATATTTCAAGTAACTCAAGCAAAGTAGTTATTATATTTACCATTTCCTTTTCCTTCCTTCTTTTTTTTAAATTAATTATTTAGTTTTGGCTGTGCTGGGTCTTTGTTACTATGGGGGCTACTATTCAGTTGCAGTGCTTGGGCTTCTCACTGCGGTTGCTGCTCTTGTTGCAGAGCACAGGCTCTACGGCGTGTGGGCTTCAGTAGCTGCAGCACATGGGCTCAGTAGCTGTGGCTCCCAGGCTCGAGAGCACAAGCTAGATGCTTATGGCACACAGTTTTAGTTGCCCCATGGCATGTGAGATCTTCCCAGAACAGGGACTGAACCTGTGTCTCCTGCACTGGCAGCCGGATTCTTTACTGCTGGGCCACCAGGGAAGCCCTCTTCCTTCATTCTTGATGTTCTAGGTATCTTTCCAGGATCATGTCCCTTCTGTCTGAGTAACTTAGTTCAACAATTCTTTCAGAGTAGGTCTGCTGACAATGAATTCGTTTAGCTTTCCCTCATCTGAAAATGTTTTTCTTTTACCTTCACTGCAAAAGATTTTGGGGGGGGGGGCTTGATAAAAACAGTGAGTTGATAATCTTTTAGCACTTTAAAAACACTGTACTACTTCCTCTGGCCTCCACATTGTTTCTGATAAGAAATATGTCATCATTTGAATCATTTTCCCTTATGCATGCTTTGCGACCCTGTAGACTGTAGCTCACCAGGCTCCTCCATCCATGGGATTTTTCAGACAAGAATACTAGAGCGGGTTAATATTTCCTCCTCCAGAGGATATTCCCAACCCAGGGATCGAATCCATGTACTCTTACAAAACATCATTTTTCTCTGATGGTTTTTAAAACTTTTGCCCCCCCCAGTCCCCCCCTACACTTAGATGATGATGTGTTCCAGACACACACACACACACACACACACTCTCTTAGATGATGATGTGTTCCAGACACACACACACACACACACACACACACTCTCTTAGATGATGATGTGTTCCAGAGTGAATTTCTTAGGGTTTATCCTGATTGGGATTCACTGAGCTTTCCGAATCTGTCAGTTTGTCTTTTGTCAAACTTGGGAAAGGTTCACATTATTTCTTCAAATTTTTTTTTCAGCCTGGTGCTTCTCCTCCTTTTTTGGATTCCAATGATGTGAATGTTAGACTGTGTATTATTGTCCCACAGGTCCTGGAGGCTCTGTTCTGCCTAACCCCTTTGTCTTTTTCTACCTCTCCTTTAGACTGGATAATTTGTACTGATCTACTTTCAAGTTCACTGGCAGTTTCCTGTGTCATCTCCATTCTGCTATTGAGCCTACTCAATGAGGTTTTAAACTTTGGTTATATTTTTTGGTTCTAATATATTCATGTGGCTCTCTTTTTTACATCTATTTCTTCTGTCATATAACTGTAACAGCATCATTTAAATCTTGACTTTTGATTTCTGACCCTTGCCCCGCCCTGCCCCATGCAAGCTGTGCTTTTTCTTCTTCTACCAGGTAGTTCTGAACTGAATTTTGGACATTTTGAGTAGCATGAATCTATGGGTGTTACTTAAATTCTATGGATAACTGTTGATGTATTTGTTTTAGCAGGCAACTGACTTCATTAGGTCTGGGTTATGGATTCCAACCCACTTTCTCTGGACTGTGGGCCTGATCTCAGTTCACCTTTCAAAACTGTGGCAGTACTTGTTATATTTGTCCCATGTGTACACCACCCAGAAGTCAATCTGGGTTGTGGTCTTTTACTTCAGTTCTCAAAGTTTTTGATGTGCTAATTAGGCTCAGATCCTTTCCTTCCAGATTGGGGTATGAGACCCAAAGTTCACCGACAAGTTTATGAGGTCACCTTCCCTGAAGCTGTCTTTGTCTGTGATCTCCCTGGTACCTTTTAGTTCCCAGCAGCTACCCAGAAAGCTGGGTCTTTACTTCTTTCCTTTCTTTCTTAAGAAGGGGGGAGGTGAGTTGAGTGTTTTGGCTCTTGGTGACTACCACTGCAGCTTTTGTTGCCAACATAAGATCACTTGGGGGCTGGAGCATGAGAATGAAAAAAAGAGAGAGAGGAAACAAAAACACCTTCGGGGTTCCCATATCTTTTCTAGTAAGGGGATTCCCTTACTTCTCTAATATATGTTTGTAACTTTAAGATCTAGATTGAAAATTTTTATCTTCTAAGGAGCCTTAGTTTACCATATCTCTTTAGCACTAATGTATTAATTCTATAATATACTGTTACTTTTTAAGAACTTTTGTTTTACTTCAAATCTCTCTGGTTGGTTCCTTATATTGAAGCTGTTTAAGGGCAGAAACCATGGCTTCAAAACCTATTTTACTTGCCACAACCCAGACAAGCAGCATGGAGAGAGACAATATTCAGTAACTGTTTGGTTGACAAATGTTCCAATTGGTCTTTATAAAAATAAGAATAATTTTGCACAAATTGAAAATCAGGAAAGAATAATAAAGTAGGGGGAATGTAAGGTGCTAGTTAATCATCAGGGAACAGTTGGTTCCACTACAATGTTTACTTTGAAAATGAGAATTAATTCCAATGCCATTGATATATCAGGAAATAATGTGAATTTTATATCTGTTTCTACAGGATTTTGTCTGTAAGAAACACTAGGTAAATGCAGAAAACTGTATCCAGATGAATCAAGCCACAGAGGAATATACGTAACACACATGTACATACACCCCTCAAACACTGACCAGCTACCCCTGTTCACTGAGTGTGTAATAAGCTACACTAACTCAAATCTGGTGTTTGTATAATTTTCCTTCCTATTTCAGATAACCTTCCTTCCACCACTTCACCATGACTCGTGAGCTGCAACCTTTCTGATGTTCACTTTCACAAGCAAACTTCAAGTCTTTTGCAAGGTAAAATGCTGCATTTACTGTAGTATTTATGTATTTCTTAGCTATTAAAGATATGTAACATCACACCTCTGTTTTCATTAGGTTCCTATATCCCCACGTCCAAGGAGCAGTGGTTGTGCAGGAGGGCCGAGAGGAGCTACTCCATGTTCAAGGTCAGGAGGGGTGGCCGTGAGGAGATACCCCTTGTCCAAGGTAAGCAGCAGTGGCTGCACTTTGCTGTAGCAGCCGTGAAGAGATAACCCACGCCCAAGGTAAGAGAAACCCAAGTAAGACGGTAGGTGTTGCGAGAGGGTATCAGAGGGCAGACACACAAACCATAATCACAGAAAACTACTCAATCTAATCACACAGACAACAGCTTTGTCTAACTCAATGAAACTAAGCCATGCCGTGTGGGGCCACCCAAGACGGGAGGGTCACGGTGGAGAGGTCTGACAGAATGTGGTCCACTGGAGAAGGGAATGGCAAACCACTTCAGTATTCTTGCCTTGAGAACCCCATGAACAGTATGAAAAGGCAAAATGATAGGATACTGAAACAGGTACTCCCCAGGTCAGTAGGTGTCCAATATGCTACTGGAGATCAGTGGAGAAATAAGTCCAGAAAGAATAAAGGGATGGAGCCAAAGCAAAAACAATACCCAGTTGTGGATGTGACTGGTGATAGAAGCAAGGTCTGATGCTGTAAAGAGCAATATTCCATAGGAACCTGGAATGTTAGGTCCATGAATCAAGGCAAATTAGAAGTGGTCAAACAGGAGATGGCAAGAGTGAACGTCAACATTGTAGGAATTAGCGAACTAAAATGGACTGGAATGGGTGAATTTAACTCAGATGACCATTATATCTACTACTGTGGGCGGGAATCCCTTAGAAGAAATGGAGTAGCCATCACTGTCAACAAAAATGTCCAAAATGCAGTACTTGGATGCAATCTCAAAAACAACAGAATGATCTCTGTTCGTTTCCAAGGCAAACAATTCACTATCACAGTAATCCAAGCCTATGCCCTGACCAGTAACGCTGAAGAAGTTGAAGTTGAACTGTTCTATGAAGACCTACAAGACCTTTTAGAACTAACACCCAAAAAAGATGTCCTTTTCATTATAGGGGACTGGAATGCAAAAGTAGGAAGTCAAGAAACACATGGAGTAACAGGCAAA
This sequence comes from Ovis canadensis, assembly GCF_042477335.2. NCBI lineage: Eukaryota > Metazoa > Chordata > Mammalia > Artiodactyla > Bovidae > Ovis > Ovis canadensis. The sequence goes on along the minus strand of NC_091727.1, from coordinate 24,349,988 downwards.
TTTGGCCTTGGAATATGGAATGAAGCAGGGCAAAGGCTGAGAGTTTTGCCAAGAGAACGCACTGGTCATAGAAAACACCCTCTTCCAACAACACAAGAGAAGACTCTACACATGGACATCACCAGATGGTCAACACTGAAATCAGATTGATTATATTCTTTGCAGCCAAAGATGGAGAAGCTCTATACGGTCAGCAAAAAAAGACCAGGGCTGACTGTGGCTCAGATCATGAACTCCTTATTGCCAAATTCAGACTCAAATTGAAGAAAGTAGGGAAAACCACTAGACCATTCAGGTATGACCTAAATCAAATCCCTTATAATTATACAGTGGAAGTGAGAAATAGATTTAAGGGACTAGATCTGATAGACAGAGTACCTGATAAGCTATGGACAGAGGTTCGTGACACTGCATAGGAGACAGGGATCAAGACCATCCCCAGGGAAAAGAAATGCAAAAAAGCAAAATGGCTGTCTGGAGAGGCCTTACAAATAGCTGTGAAAAGAAGAGAAGTGAAAAGCAAAGGAGAAAAGGAAAGATATAAGCATGTGAATGCAGAGTTCCAAAGAATAGCAAGGAGATATAAGAAAGCCTTCCTCAGCGATCAATGCAAAGAAATAGAGGAAAACAACAGAATGGGAAAGACTGGAGATCTCTTCAAGAAAATTAGAGATACCAAGGGAAGATTTCATGCAAAGATAGGCTCAATAAAGGACAGAAATGGTAGGGACCTAACAGAAGCAGAAGATATTAAGAAGAGGTGGCAAGAATACACAGAAGAACTGTACAAAAAAGATCTTCACGATCGATAATCACGATGGTATGATCACTCACCTAGAGCCAGACATCCTGAAATGTGAAGGCAAGTGGACCTTAGAAAGCATCTCTACGAACGAAGCTGGTGGAGGTGATGGAATTCCAGTTTAGCTATTTCAAATCCTGAAAGATGATGCTGTGAAAGTGCTGCACTCAATATGCCAGCAAATTTAGAAAACTCAGCAGTGGCCACAGGACTGGAAAAGGTCAGTTTTCATTCCAATCCCAAAGAAAGGCAATGCCAAAGAATGCTCAAACTACCACACAATTGCACTCATCTCACATGCTAGTAAAGTAATGCTCAAAATTCTCCAACCCAGGCTTCAGCAATATGTGAACCGTGAACTTCCAGATGGTAAAGCTGGTTCTAGAAAAGGCAGAGGAACCAGAGATCAAATTGCCAACATCTGCTGGATCATGGAAAAAGCAATAGAGTTCCAGAAAAACATCTATTTCTGCTTTATTGACTATGCCAAACCTTTGACTGTGTGGATCACAAGAAACTGTGGAAAATTCTGAAAGAGATGGGAATACCAGACCACCTGACCTGCCTCTTGAGAAACCTATATGCAGGTCAGGATCCAAGAGTTAGAACTGGACATGGAACAACAGACTGGTTCCAAATAGGAAAAGGAGTACGTCAAGGCTGTATATTGTCACCCTGCTTATTTAACTTATATGCAGAGTACATCATGAGAAACGCTGGGCTGGAAGAAGCACAAGCTGGAATCAAGATTGCCCGGAGAAATATCAATAACCTTAGATATACAGATGACACCACCCTTATGGCAGAAAGTGAAGAGGAACTAAAAAGCCTCTTGATGAAAGTGAAAGAGGAGAGTGAAAAAATTGGCTTAAAGCTCAACATTCAGAAAACGAAGATCATGGCATCTGGTCCCATCACTTCATGGGAAATAGATGGGGAAACAATGGAAAGGAAATAGTGTCAGACTTTATTTTGGGGGGGCTCTAAAATCACTGCAGATGGTGACTGTAGCCATGAAATTAAAAGACGCTTACTCTTTGGAAGGAAAGTTATGACCAACCTAGATAGCATATTGAAAAGCAGAGACATTACCTTGCCAACAAAGGTCCATCTAGTCAAGGCTATGGTTTTTCCAGTGGTCATGTATGGATGTGAGAGGTGGACTGTGAAGAAAGCTGAGTGCCGAAGAATTGATGCTTTTGAACTGTGGTGTTGGAGAAGACTCTTGAGAGTCCCTTGGACTGCAAGGAGATCCAACCAGTCCATTCTAAAGGAGATCAGTCCTGGGTATTCTTTGGAAGGAACGATGCTAAAGCAAAGAGTTGACTCATTGGAAAAGACTCTTATGCTGGGAGGGACTGGGGGCAGGAGGAGAAGGGGACGACAGAGGATGAGATGGCTGGATGGCATCACTGACTCGGTGGACGTGAGTCTGAGTGAACTCCGGGAGTTGGTGATGGACAGGGAGGCCTGGTGTGCTGCGATTCATGGGGTTGCAAAGAGTCGGACACAACTGAGTGAGTGACATGAACTGATATTCTTGTTTGAGTCACTGATGAAATTTTGGTGGGTTTCTAACCCATGTATCTTTTCCATAAAGCATCTGGTTGTTTTTTTACATAACTTGGTAATTTTTAGAAACACATGTATGGAGTTATAGGAGAGCTGAGTGCAATCAGAGAGGCTGGGAGGGAAGACTGGTGGAAGGACAAGTGTAAGAATAAAAACAAAGGACAGGATGTGGACCATACTACCACTATGTTTGTTCTTAATTTCTAAATTTGCCCTCTTTTTCCAGGTGGCTACCAAAGATGGTGGAAGGGCAGGTCCTGGTGCTCGATAGCCAAGGCCATCTCCTGGGCTCCCCAGAGGCCATTGTGGCCAAGCAGGTGCTTCTAGGCTGGAAGGCTGTGGTCGTGTGCTGTGAGGGCATCAGTATTTCTGGCAATTGCCACAGAAATAAGTTGAAGTACCTAGCCTTTCATCAACATTTCTGGTAATTTTTACAGAAGTAAGTTGAAGTACCTGGGTTTTCTCCCCAAGCGGATGAACACCAACCCCTCCTGTGGCACTTCCAAAACCCAGCCGCATCTTCCGCCAGACAGTGCAAGGCATGCTGCCCCACAAGACCAAGCAGGGCCAGGCTGCTCTGGAGCGCCTCAAGGTGTTTGATTTGATCCCACGACCCTATGGCAAGAAAAAGCGGATGGTGGTTCCTGCTGCCCTCAAGGTTGTGTGTCTGAAGCTTACTCAGAAGTTTGCCTACCTAGGGCGCCTGGCTCATGAGGTTATCTGGAAGTACCAGGTGGTTAACGGCCACACTGGAGGAGAGGAGAAAGCGGAAAGCCAAGATCCACTATCAGAAAAAGAAGCAGCTCACGAGGCTATGGAAGCAGGCTGAAAAGAACATTGAGAAGAAAACTGACAAATTCACAGAGGTCCTCATGGATTCCCAGTCTGAGCCCAATAAAACTGACCGTTTATTCTTCATGCTTGGCCTGGCCTGCCCTTCCTCCATTGCCACCCTAGGATGTGGGGGCCCCCAGGGGCTGCCATGCAGGTGCCACAAGCAGATTGGGTATAGCTGAGGGACATTAGTCAGTGTAGGCAGTTCTAAGGGCTGTGCAGGCATCATTGGTCTGCAGCCTACTGGTTCGTGAGATTTTTAAGACATGAACAGTTGGAACAACCAATGCAGTTGCAATATTGGCAGAAGTGAGCTGGAAGACTTAATTGGAAGTGACCCCCATGACTTAAAGGGTGTCTGTTCAAGCTTCCCACGTGGTCAGATACTATACTCTGCAGCTGTTAGGATGTGAAAGAACGCCCAAAAGTGTCTCTGGAAAAGAAATTTCAGCCAAGGGGTCACAGGCATCACTTAGTGTCTTCCCTATATTTTGTGATCCCAAACCAATAAATTATTTTTTTAAAGAAAAAAAAAAAGATTTGCCCAAGAAGATTTTCTTCGATCTATAATAATCCAAAGAGAAGAGCAGAGTCTGACACCACTAAACTGGGGTCTCGCAGCTAATCAAACCAAAGATTAGTTTACTCTAACGGTTTAACTTCAACTTACTGCTTCAGAGTAGAAATGACACAGCTTCCTAAGGATGTTTCTCTAATAGAGCATCACTAAATAAGACTGTCTAGCGAAAGGGTAAGGCGCAGAAGAAACTCAACAATGTCTTTTGCTTCTGCACCTCCAGCTATTCGTAGCCTACCAATCCTTCCAGTCCTAGCTTACATTTCACCTTTTCTATGCAATCATCTCAGCTTTGCCTTTTCTAACCACTTATGTACATGTTTAGACTAAAATTAGTATAGCAGTTGTTAATTACTTCCTGCCATCCCTTCAACACACCTGCATATAGATGAACACACACCCATCTGAGACAATGGTTTGTTCCAGCTGTGATTCTCATGACTTTCAGGGATCTCTCAGTAGGAGTAGGAGTCTGTGGTGTGTCTCTGTGTCCAGGAATTTTACTTCATCAGCTAGACTGTGAACTTAAAGTGGAACACAAGTCATTTTCCCCTCAAAAACCTATTAAAAGCAAGGACAGTGCTATGCTGTGTGTGTGTTGGGTGGGGTAGGGTGGTTCCGCAGATGGTTTGTGTCTTTTGTATGGCACAAGAGTTGGCCATTAAGTCTATGTTTAGGAAGAACCAGTGATTTGGGTAAGGAGTCTATGCAATTATTAATATTTACCTTGAAAATTACTTATTTTTCAGTGAGTAATTTAAATGTATTAGAATCCAATTCAGAATCAATGACGACAGGAAGGAATCCCTCTGCCATTCACTGTATATAATAACATTAGGTAAACAACGATCTGAATAACAAATTCTATCAGTTCTGGCTTAAAAATTGCATCTAGAATCTAACCACTTCTCATAAGCTCTCCTACTGTCCTGTTAGTCAAACCGCCAGGTCTTTTGCCTGCACCACAGGGTCAAAGTAGTTTGCTTTAAGTCAGATCATGGCATTCCTCTGCTCAGAACTCCTCGACAGTTTCCCAGAATTGAAGTCAAAGTCCTCACAATGGTCTGTATGGCCCCTCACAGGTGGTATCCCCCCACTGCCTTCCCTGTTACCACTCTCCCCACTGCTCACTCATCTCTTGCCACACCAGCTCCTTGCAATTCCTTTCAGACGTGTCTAGCAAGCTCTTCTCTCAGGCCCTTC
>NC_091727.1:24297500-24340000 GCF_042477335.2 Ovis canadensis | reverse complement strand
TTTCCTATCTCAACTGAGGAGGGAGGGCCAATCACAAAGCCTCAGTCTCATCTTTCTCATCTGTTCATCAGAGCATTGTGAGTCTGTACTTCCTTACTTTCTCCATGAGAAGAGAAGGCTATGAAAGGCAGGGTCTATATCTTTCGGTCTGTGATTTTTCCACTAGGGGTGATCAGAAACTTTGTAAGTAATTTTTAATATTAGGTTACCTCTTGTTTCTTTTAAGTCTATGTTTTAACAATTATTTCTGCAGTTATAATTAGTTAATATGTATCAGCAAATCATATCACATTCCATGATTTATCAAGATGGTCCTGTCTCATCACTCCCTCAGTTAGGTGTCTTTGGCCAGGATCATCACATGGGGTCTTACTCTCTCCCAGCCAATTACTGAAATCATATTTTAAAAGAAATATCTGAAATGCCCTCTCCTTAAGCAACTGGCTTCTAGGGGTACAGAATGAGTACATTGCAAGCACATTCTTATAAATATGCTGCTTAGAATGCCAGAATATTGAAGGGATGGACTGTATGATTTCTCATTTCAGGGGCCAAGATAGTTATGAAACCACGAGACCATCAGCATCTGGTTCAGTAACGCTGTGGTTTTCCCCTTGGGAGAAACCCGCTGCAGAGAATGATAAGCTAGAAGCAAAGATAATTAGCAACTGGTAGAACAATCCTCCACAAAGGGTGCTGATTAGAATGGAGCAGCGTCCACTTGGAAGGAGGCATTGAGCCACTGGAATGGGCAGAAATGTACTTCATTTTAATCGATATTTTGGAGAAGATTAAAAAGAGAAGGCTAATCACAGCATCAGATATGTAGAAGCCAAAAGACTGGGCGCACGGCAGAACCAGGATCCAAGTTATCCACAATGGGCCAGTGATGGGCTGAGCACAGCAAAGGGAGATTTGACAGGGTTCACTGGAAGGTCTCTGCCACAGAGAGTGCTGGTTGGCTCCCAATACCCAGTCTACTCTTTTTCTCTTTTTAGTAACAAAATAAGCTATTATATCCATGTGACTAATTTCTGGCTCATGAAATGTAAGGAGTATTGGGTGGGAGTTCTGAGAAGACTGCTCAAAGAACTGACTTGGCTAGGAAGCGCAACCTTTGGACTCTTCAGCCTTTTCTGTGTCCTGTAGTCTGTGATGCCTTAAAGGAGCTTGTGCGGTCACCTTGGACCACAATGTGACCTTGAGGGTCACTGTTGATGACACTGTCAAATTAAATGTCTATTCTGTAGTTGGCGATGGACAGGGAAGCCTGGCGTGCTGCGATTCATGGGGTCGCAAAGAGTCGGACATGACTGAGTGACTGAACTAACTGAACTGACTAAGAGTACCTGTGCACGTGGCCTTATTTGGAAATAAGATCTTGGCAGATAAAATCAAGTTAAGGTGAGGTCATACAGTGGGCCCTAATCCAGCATGACTATATCCTTATAAGAAGAAGAAAAGAGACACAACTGTGATAGCAGAGACTGTGGTGATGCATTTGCAGGCAAAAGAATGCCAGGGATTACCAGAAGCTAGAAGAGGCAAGGAATGATCCTCCTCTACAAGTTTCAGAGAGGGAAAGAGTCCCCTATGATGCCTGGATATCAGACTTCCAGCTAGCCTCCAGAACTGTGAAATAGGAAATTTCTGTTGTTTTAAGACACTCACAGTTTGAGGTACTTCATTATAGCATCCCTAGGAAACTAATACAGTACTAATGGAGTCTTACATTAGGTAAAAATAAACCACCTGCATCTCAGAAAACCTGATAAGGCATGGCTTAGCAATTTTATGTGCCAAGAAATTATGTGTTTGAGTACACAGAACATGCAAAATGAATCAATGCTGTGAATATGGATGTCAAGAAAGTTAATGCAACCCTAAAAAGACTTCACAGAAATGTATTACCTAGAAAAAGCTGGTAGTGGCAGGTTCATTTTGCGCTACACTAGTGGTAATGAGAGCTATCCAACAGCTGTGTGCAATTTGGGGCTAATCATTTTATCAGGACATAAACCCTGGACTAGGATCATTATTCTGAAAGCAAAGCACTAGAGAAATGGTTGAAGATCTAAAGATACTTGGCCTAGCAGGGAAAAGCTTAGGAAGATAGCTACCTTCAAGTACCTAAAAGGTTCTCAGAAAACAGGCAAAGAGTAGGTGCTTACCGAAAGCAGGAAAAAGGAAGATCAGTCTAGCCTCGTATAGCACCATTTAGCTAAACTAGGACCAACAATGGAGGCATATGACAAATTGAGACCAAACACAAGATCTCTCTAAGTAATGAAAACAAAATAAACTTCAAAAGCATATTGAAAGAAGCAACTCAAATGTTCATGAACAGATAAATGGATAAATACATTGTGATATATCTACTCAATGAACTATTATTTGGCCATAAAAAGTAATGAAGTACTGACACAGGTTACAACTTAGATTAAACTCAGAAACATTATGCTAAGTGAAAAAACCCAGTTACAGAATGTCACATACTGTATGGTTTCATTTATATGAAATATCCAACCTAGGTAAATCCATAGAGACAGAAAGCAGATTGTCGTTTCCAGTAGCCCAAAAAATGGGAAGGAATAGGGAGTGACTGCCTAACAAACAAAGGGTTTTTTTTGGGCGGGGGGTGGGTGATGAAAATGTTTTGGAACTAGACAAGAGGTGGTGATCACTTAACACTGTGGATGCACTAAATGCCACTATATTATTCACTTTAAGATGGTTAATTCTGTCATGTGAATTTCATCTCAATAATTTTTTAAAAAATAGAAAAATACTATACTGAAAGGAAGGCTAGTATCTGCTTCATGGTAGGCAAATCTGTATGTAGAATTTAGCAAAAAGTGTTAGTCGATCAGTCATGTCCAACTTTTGCAACCCCATGGACGGTAGCCCACCAGGCTCCTCAATTCATGGAATTTTCCAGGCAAGAATACTGGAGTGGGTAAACATTCTCTTCTCTAGGAGATCTTCCCAACCAAGGGATCGAACCCAGATCTCCTGCACTGCAGGCAGATTCTTTACCGTCTGAGCCACCAGAGAAGCCCAAAACTCTGCATCAAAACACAAGCACAGGAAAATCAGAGCAGAGAATTCCAAAGGGTCATTCATGATAAAAGCCCATTGTCTACTGGAGAGTAACCAATGACTCAGTACAGCTGTTTGAGACTTTCCATCATAGTCCCAAGTTTCTCTTCCTGTACAGCTTATGATTACTTCCTTAAGAGACCACAACTGTTTTCATCTTACACAGAAACAAGACATTGTCCCACATAGCCTGGCAACATTCACACTGTCTCTAAGTTACTTTTTAAATCAATAATCCATCAGCCACAGCCATAATGAAATTGCAACATACAATGATCACGAGTTCAGTATTTCCCCTCTCCCATGAAGGCCAGAGTCCTTACATGGTACAAACATTCTGTCACAAAAGATTTTAACAATTCTACAATTAAGGGTAATGTGAGAAACACTAGGGGTGTCCCACAGTAGGACCTGAAGTCATTTTAGTGCTTTCCTCATAAGAGGCCTTTAAGAAATTTAGTTGAATAAACCAAACTCTGCCACAGTGCTCCTACCTCCCCCCCATTCCAGCCAGGAGTGGCAAGTGGGTCACATGCAGATATTTTCTCATCTCCACATCAAGAAAGGCAATGTTAATGAGAAAAAGTTTAACTTGGTTTCAATCTCAGTTCTAATTAGAAAACAAAACCAAACTAATGCTTTATTTTTGGTTAATTACATAATATAAGATCCCCTGTGTGTTCGGATCACAGCGATACAGACTTGACCACCTTAATAAGTCAAAAACCCACATCCTTAAAATAAATATATATTAAAATAATTATTCACTAACTTGGATAAGTCTTATCTCTATCATCAGTGTGAAAAAAGGTTCTATTCACTTGGGAACTTACACATACAGTGGAGTTTTCATTCCTGTATTTATTTGCACTTTCTATGTGCAGAGAATGCCCAGAGAGTGTACTTCTCATAATCAGAAATTTGTATACTGTTAAATTGCCATTAACCTGAAAACTCTTAACTGATTTATCTCTGTTTTGTTTTGTTTTTTTTAAGCTATCTAAGAGAGACACGTCTAAAACCCTGGGAACAAAACTGTCCAAGCTTTCTTTCTCATAACTCTGGCAAGAGAAGCCAGAAGAAGAGCCAGCTCTCAAATCCCAAGTCAATTCTGGGAAGTACTCAAGCCAACTACAACACAGGACTAAATGAGAGTAGATTTATTATGTGAAGATCAGATTGGCACCGTAAGAGGTAAGTATTATAACGTCAAACTTGACAATGTATTTAAAGTCCTCACTAGTTAAGCATTAGGAAACTCTAATGTTTATCCCCATACAGATATTTACAAATGCCTAATTCTGCCCACAGATATCAATTTTACATAATACATGTAATGCAATCCTAAACTAGCTTTATAAATAAGGAAATGTCCTGTTCGTTGCTATGTCCCTAGTCCCTAGCAAAGTGCCTAGGGTATAATAGGTGTTCAATAAATTATGATTAAATGAAGGTAATGTATGACTGACACACAATCACCCAGAACTTAAGAACCAGATAAGCATAATCCTGCAAAATAGATCCTCTGGAAAACCCTAATTATAATGATCTTGCCCATGGCATCACTGATTCTGGAGCCACTTTAGAATGATCTCTAAAAAGATATAGCTTTTTCTTCCTATTAGGAAAGCCCAGGAACATCATAAACAGAATTAAGAGATTTCCTACTCATCACTAGTAACTGAAAATGAACTAAAGAGGAGTAGGCTCAGTCCCACTGTTAAGGTCCCTGCAAGGAATGGCGAAGAGCAAGATCACCAACCAGGATGCTCTGAACCTCCAGTTATTCCAGGGGGTCATGTTCTGAGCAGCAACATGGCCTGAGGAGCTAAATGCCCCTGAGTAGTTGGTAAATGCCTACCTAACATGCTTCCATTTTGAGGACAAGAAAATGAAGGGAAAAAATACTTCAAAATGTGTGTGTTGGTTCACTCATTTAAAAAAGGTTCATAAATGATAAAACATAACCTGATGTATTAAACCACTACCAATAACATCATCAGCACTTACTGGAAAGTTACCGATCTACTAGCTGTACATTTTCCTTGTACTTTCTGTCACCAAGAATGGAATCCTAAGATTGGCTGACTTTCTAAGAACTAATTCAGTTTTCATTGAACATGATTTGATGAGCTAGATGTTTAAAAAATCTCAAAGGCAGCATCGGTTCATGAAGCAAGGTGATTCCCCTGGAGTCTACAACTGGATTGATGACTCACACTAAATATATATACTTTTGTTCTCTTTCTGCACCTGCTGATGCAAGTCATAAGACGAGACTGACGTAAAAAGAATTCACTACAACAACTAATTCTCACTTATGTGCATCGTATTTTTTAAAAAATCTACCATCTAATTAACAAAGACATACTAAAAATAAGTCAAGGAACACTTTATACCCATCAAATTACTTAAAAATAAATGAATGATAATGCACAAATGCTACAAAGGTAGAGGTAAAACTGGCACCTAAGTTGGGGTAATCCATTTAGAAAGCAGTATGGCAACCTGAATCATGTCTACATTAAATTTACGCACTTGGATGTGTACTGTTGACAAATATTTCAAATAATAAATAATTTAAGCAGGAAATCATTCATCACAATTTTCTAGTAAAGGGGTAGTAAAAGTAGCCTAAATTGTCCAATGAAAGGAATGGTTAAATTTGTGTTTACAAGTTTAGTACTGAAAATTAAATAGCAACAGAGACAGATGCTCAACAAAAGATAAACATAATATAAAAGCATATCTTCACTATGACTGAAACCACGTAAAAATACATATGGATATGCATAAGAACAAGGGAATATACAATGGTGGCAGCCACTTGTAATTCTTGTTAAATTCTGTTAAGTGTTATATTATGTTAAAATATTTTCCTAAAACTAGCCTGTGTATCAACTCTTTTCAGTGAAAAGATCTGAAGTCAAAATTTTGTTAAAACTGGTCTATGAGTTAAAAAATAAGTAAATAAGTAACAAGCTTCCTATTCTCACTCTTCTCACCCAGATCATTATAAATCCTTGGACCAGAAACATTTGGAAAGTGAGGCACGTAACAGTCCTATATCAGTGAAGTAGACTGCACCTTATCATTTTACAGGTTCTGTGACAGTCTACAGTAAGTCCTGTTTAACCTGACTATCTGACATGAGTTTGAGTGAACTACGGGAGTTGGTGATGGACAGGGAGGCCTGGTGTGCTGCAATTCATGGGGTCTCAAAGAGTCGGACACGACTGAGCGACTGAACTGAACTGAACTCAGAGTTGGCTTGAATTACTTGATCACAAAATCCGCTTTGCCTGGAAGACTTTCAAATACCCCTCTCCCTACACGGGAGCAAATGCTGCTTGGGTCTATGATGTTCACAGTGGGTGACAGAGGGACGGCATCTTAATTACCAGGAAAGTGCTTCCAGACTGCATGCTCACCAGATGGGAGTCACTGAGAGTCTATGTACTGAGGTGAGAAAAGGTTTGAGAACTACCCCTCTGTGCTGCTACTCAGAAACAATGAATTCCACAAAAATCAAATCAGCCCTTTATGGTACAGGTTTGGGAGGTTTTTTGGCCTTTGCAAAAGGGGTTCTGATCTACTCTGAAGGTAACAGTAGCTTCTACAAAAGTTATCTCTTCTCTGTAATTAAAAAGTGGTAACCAAAGACATCTGAGTAACCCGTAAGAGAACTAATCAATTTCTCTTTTAGTTATAAATATATACTGTTCATAATGTGAAAATAAATACATGTGTGTGGTAGTAGGGTATCACCACAGGGCATACACCAAATATCCACTTCCCAGAAGTTACAAGCTAACATCCCCATGTCCTGCCACGTACAGTTCTTGAGCATGAGGCGACCATTACCTCTAGTCGAAGTGTAGCTTTCATGCAGACTTGGCAAAGGGGTCCATTTCGGGAGAACTGAAGGGGAACGTGCCGAGTTCGATTTCGACATGTGGGCTCTTCACAAATCAACCAGCCCTGGAGAGACAAAGAGAATGCTTCAGTCCTATCACCACCATTTGTACTGTGTCAACCAATACAAACAAAAACCCTTTCGTGATCAAGATAAGACTTATCGTGATCAAGGTAGATTCATGTCATCCAATAGATTCTGAAATAGCTCCCTACCCTTCTTTCCTGTCATGTTAATTTGATCTATGTGCCAAACATAAAAATTAGGAAACTCAAAGTTTGGGGGGAAAAAAGAGAGATCACATGAGACATTAGTTTCTTTACTTAAAAGAAATACTCCTGCCACCTAATATATCAAAACCTCCCAATAAAAACTCATGATTACATGCAGAATGTAAACTGATGGGTTTTAGTTCAGTAGCCTGCTTATTGGAGAAGGCAATGGCAACCCACTCCAGTACTCTTGCCTGGCAAATCCCATGGACGGAGGAGCCTGGTAGGCTGCAGTCCATGGGGTCGCTAAGAGTCGGGCACGACTGAGCCACTTTATTTTCACTTTTCACTTTAATGCATTGGAGAAGGAAATGGCAACCCACTCCAGTGTTCTTGCCTGGAGAATCCCAGGGACGGGGGAGCCTGGTAGGCTGCCATCTCTGGGATTGCACAGAGTCGGACATGACTGAAGCAACTTAGCAGCAGTAGCAGCAGCAGCCTGCTTATTTAACTTATATGCAGAGTACATCATGAGAAACGCTGGGCTGGAGGAAGCACAAGCTGGAATCAAGATTGCTGGGAGAAATATCAATAACCTTAGATATACAGATGACACCACCCTTATGGCAGAAAGTGAAGAGGAACTAAAAAGCCTCTTGATGAAAGTGAAAGAGGAGAGTGAAAAAGTTGGCTTAAAGCTCAACATTCAGAAAACAAAGATCATGGCATCTGGTCCCATCACTTCATGGGAAATAGATGGGGAAACAGTGGAAACAGTGTCAGACTTTATTTTTGGGGGCTCCAAAATCACCACAGATGGTGACTGCAGCCATCAAATTAAAAGATGCTTACTCCTTAGAAGGAAAGTTATGACCAACCTAGATAGCATATTCAAAAGCAGACATTACTTTGCCAACAAAGGTCCGTCTAGTCAATGCTATGTTTTTTCCAGTGGTCATGTATGGATGTGAGAGTTGGACTGTGAAGAAAGCTGAGTGCCGAAGAATTGATGCTTTTGAACTGTGGTGTTGGAGAAGACTCTTGAGAGTCCCCTGGGACTGCAAGGAGATCCAACCAGTCCATTCTGAGGATCAGCCCTGGGATTTCTTTGGAAGGACTGATGCTGAAGCTGAAACTCCAATACTTTGGCCACCTCATGCGAAGAGTTGACTCATTGGAAAAGACCCTTATGCTGGGAAGGATTGGGGGCAGGAGGAGAAGGGGATGACAGAGGATGAGATGGCTGGATGGCATCACCGACTCGATGGACATGAGTTTGGGTAAACTCTGGGAGTTGGTGATGGACAGGGAGGCCTGGCGTGCTGCGATTCACGGGGTTGCGAAGAGTCGGACACGACTGAGCAACTGAACTGAAGTGAAAGGCCATTACTAAAGTAAAGAATATACTGAGTAGAAATGAATGACTTTCCCAACAGCTGACTACTTAATTGCTCTGATCAGTTTCCTTCTCCATAGAATGGGCACAATAACAACGCTTTCTTTATAGGTTTGTTATAATGATGGGATACATTTAAAGTGCCTACAACTATCTTTGACATAAAAGAAACACTTAAAAATGTAAGCAATTATCTCCTTTTTAATGAAAACAGATTCTTTTATGCATGCTCCCTGGGGGCATAAAATTGGCTGCAATGTTTTCAAGGACAACTTCAACCAACCACTCTTTTCCAGTAGTTTCAAATAGCCTTTGCCCACTTCCCTGGCCTTTAAAACCCTCCTCTTCTCTCGCTTTCTTTCTTCAGGTACCTTCTCTCACAGTCCTTGTTTAAATTTTCTCATATAGATGTGGTAACAACATATCTGTTAACTTAAATGAGCTCTGTTTGCTATAAAACTTAACTGTTAAACATAGAATTCTTCAAGACTTCACATGTGGGGTTGAGCAAACTCTGGTGTTCTTATGAAGGCACCAGGGCCTGTGGGCTTTAGTGCTACATGTATTAGGCATGAGAGCCCTAAGGCAAATGAGGGTGAAACACTAGGGGATAAAGGTGAACAAAGTATGTTCCCTTGTTGCATGTGGTCCCCGCCTGGGGAGCCGTGAGTAGGGAACCAGCTGAATTTGGGTGTTGGGAGTATTTGGTGAAGTGGAACTTCTGAACTGGTCTTCAGGAGTAAGTAGAGGTTTAGTAGGTGGAGGAGGCAGGGAAGACAACTTAGGCAGAGAGAAAATGTGCACAAGAGTGAAGAGAATGATGTGTGATATGACTGTGATACGATGAAGCAAAGATCAATGACATGTTTAACCATACTCCCTGTTTCGAAACTGAGCAACCTCAGTTTCAGAAAAGGCCAACACCTTTTCTCTCCAGATAAGAGCAGTATATAGACAAATATTGCTGAATTACTTTAGGGACTTTCATCTGTCGCTTATTAAAGTTGTCACGTGGCATTAATCCAAAGCTGTAGGATGTCCCCGCTCAGTTTTCTGTTGAGTGACCTCAATCTTCTTCTTGGAAGTAGCTACAACCAAACTCAAGCGAAAGTGCCCAGAATCAGTTCTTCCAGCTCGTTATGGCTTTCACACCAGAGAAAGTACACTGTAGAACTTTCTGACTCAAATAAAAGATGCTGCCTTTAAAGAATACAAAATTCATCTAGACAATACATTCAGAATATACTTCACTCCCACCTTCAGTAGGAACATCAACTTTTCAGGTAGAGTCTCAAGGAATCCTTATGAAACCTTTAATATATGCCCAGAATTGTATTAAATACTGTGGGGAATAGGCAAAGAGTCCCCAGGTATACAGTCTCAGGAAGTTTTATCATCTAAATAGGAAAGCAAGATCCGCATACACAAAAACAAAACAGCAATTCGCTATGGTATGGTTTTAAGAACCACCTTGCACAGTACCAACTAAAATAACAGAGAAGAGATTGAGTCGAGTGGATTCTACTGATCTGAGACATATGGCTACTACCATAGCAAAAGACCCTGAACTAGAAAAGAGAATCAGTGGTTCTTAGTCATAGGCAACTCTTTCAATTCCTAGGGCCTATTACCAATTTTCTTGATCTGAGGATACATTTTAAGAGTTCTGAAATTCAGATGCCTTTACAAATAACACGGATTTGTTCCCTCCAAAAAAGTCATTAAGAGTGCAGCTCAAAATTGATGGTCCTCAAGAATTAAAGAAAAAATATACTTTGGTTTAGCATGTTCCAGGCATGGGGGAGACAGAGGGATAATGGGATTGACAGCAACAGCTGGTAGTACATTTTAAATGTAGCTTATAAAACAAAAGGTGAGACTAGTTGTTTCTGAAAGTACCCTACATAGGCTTGGGTTTAAATGCATATTAATAAAGGAAACAGTAGCATTCAAGGGAAATGATGTATGAAAAATACAAGAATGAACCACCCATTCATTTATTTGGATTTCTGACACTACATTTGCTACCTGAGACTTTACACACTTGGGAACACTTATCAGTTAATAGTCACAACCACAGTTATAATTCATTCAATTCTTAACAAAATTTTTTAAAAAGCAAGCAGGTAAGTCAATTATCATGTTTTGAGACAATAAAGTATTGAGTACCAGAATACAACCCAGGGTTAAAATTATTTTTTAAATACAATGTTCAAAAAGCTACAGTTCTTTTCAGGTGTTTTTGAAACTTGATTTTATTAATTTACCACAACTTCATGACTCACCAGGTGAGCTGCCATCCAGGGAGATGCTAAATTGTCACCTCACCTGTTTCTAAAGCAAACACCCAACTCTATCTCTGACAGAGTTACTAACTAAATGTCCTTTCAAATCATATAGAAAACAGATAATATAATTTGTCTAGACTTCCTACCAGTTATAATTAACATTAAAGAGGTCTTTTCTTCTTTGTCACCTCTCTATTCAGTACTTATTTGGGTTTGTTTGTACTTACTATCTGTTAATCTCCCTTTACAAATGACAACAATAACTAGTGCTATTATGCATGGAAATTAAACATGCTGATAACTGTGTGAAGGGAACTGGGGCTGAAAAAAAATATTAGAAGGCTGTAACTCTTTATGCCTATTGTTTTATTTTCATAATTAAGCTTTTGGTCATGGTGCATTTTAAATAAAACTCTTTAATGGGGGAAAGAGGCCCCAGTTATATTTAATATATGTTTTGCTTCCATTCAGTTTTGTCAAGTACATTTGGTTAACCCTTTGTTTCCCCAGCAAATATTGACTGACTGTGCTAAATACACCCTTCAAGGAACATTTGAGCTGTTAAAAATAAATATGTCAGATTTTTGAAAATATTCCATGATGAAGCAAATCTTACAATATCTCACAGTGCATTTTGCCTCCCATTGGTGATAAAAGCAAAAGAAAATACCAATGTTGTATAAAATCTCTTTGAAGTAACACAAGGGCAAAAATAAACTTATTTTCATTTCCCATGTTGGGAAATAACATGCAGCCCAAAGGTATACTGCCAAGTCAGTGAAGGAAAAAGAAAATTTAATAATGTGTAGCTTTTTGAAAACTCCAACCTATAAAAAGGTTTGGCTTTAAAAAAAACCCAGAACCACTCTGAGGATGTCTGCCATCCAAATATGTCATCTTATTATGCAATACCACGTGTAAATCCCAAATTGTCATAACCAAGAAGAATAGGGTCATTAAGTTTTCAGATTGCTACTTTAACCATGTTTATAAGTAGAGGGTTCAAACGAGGTGAAGCCAGCCTGTCCAAGCGCAAAACAAACCTTTATCAAAACATGCAAAACTCTTATCACCTGTTGCTTTAGTCTCAGCATCACTAATACCTTGAAATCATTGTGTATGAAATTGTGTTAAATGCTGATTGGTTCTGATTGCTAAATTATATTTCTGAGGCCTCAACAAAAATGGTTTCTGTCTTCACATGCTAAAAAGGGATCGATTTCCACTTGTAGCTGAGGCATTCCTAACAGTTGCACCTTAAACACAAATTGCTATTAATTCATGTACATCTCTATTTTTAGAAGGATGTACACACAGAAATTACCCACACACGGAAATGTGGTGCATAAAAGGCATTCAAACTATCTTTTGAAGAAAATAAATGAATAGAAGCAATAAAATAAAAAATGCACAGGATCAGGTTTATGGAAAATAACAGGGGTTTAAAAGTCACAGTAGAAAAAAAATTTACAGTAGTTTTCATGCTCTTTAAAATATATGGGGTCCTTCACTAATTTCCAGTCAGTCACCAAATCTGTCCATTGGCCTTATAGTTCCATTATCACCAACCGCACTCGAACCCAGACCTCAATGATGATCTACTGTGGTAGCCTGTGCCAGGTTTCCCTGACTCCATACTCTCCCACAGCCAACGCACAGCCTTTCCAAGTGTAGCTTTCCAAGACCTCTCTACTCCCATCCTCCAATTGTATACCTTCCTATACCATGCTTTGGTCCCATTCCTCCTTTCTCACTATTTGTCCCATAGTGCTGGCTTTCTGTCATCATCACTTTTTGCCTATTGCCAACTCCCTGTTCCTGCTCATGCCACAGAACCTCTGCCTAAAATGCCCATTCACTGAGCATCATTTACATTCCTCACCTGTAAAATTTCCCCAACCCTCAGGGACTTCTTCTAGTCCAGTAGCCACTGAACAGACCCTGCTGTCCACTGTCCTGGAACCATCTTTATCATACCTTCCTAACTGGATGGTCAGGCCCTTGGGGAATGACTCGTTTTGGATATGGTAGTGTCTTACCCAGTCTCTAGCACAAAATGTTTACACTCAATGAAGAAAACTGAACAGGTATGAAAAAGCACTTGAGCGTGCTCTCTCCCCTCCCACTTATTAATAGGTGATTTTGTATGAAGGGGCCAAACTGCTCTCTAAGCCTCAGTTTCCTCATCTATGATACCGGATGTAATGTTTATCCTATTAGAGTTGCTCAGAGGACCAAATAAGAAAGCCCACACAAACATTCAGTAAGTGTCAACTATTGTTATTCTCCAGTACTGGGGGACATCAGTGCTGTACTTATAGCTGACAACTCACTATTCTAACTAGGAAAGAACCTGGTCAATTTCCACCTGATGTTATCCCCAAATGGAGAACTACAAAGAGGGCTAACTGGTAAGATTAGGCGGAACTGCTTCTCAACTTGATTGCAAAATAGTACAACTATGCCATCAACACAAGTAAAATTTCTGTTTTTCCTAATAAAACTATACTGGATTTGAAGTTATAGACGGCAGAATAGACAGTAAGGAAAGTACTTTATTTAGGGATTCACATAGATTCAAGAGACAACAGAACACTACTGCAGTGAAGTATGATTTATTTAAAACTGTAATGGCTCTCCAGGAGTGCAGTGACAGGGTCACAGGGCGAGGTCTGCCAGCATGCATGCTCTTACAGAGTTCATCATATCATTACTATTTTTCTATAATGGCTGTTAACTGCTCCTCTCCCCGAACTATATGCACTTTGAGAATACCAGACACTCTTTTCACCCAAAACCATTTATAAATGTTCTGGAGTTCCCTTACAGTAACATTTTTCTGTCACAGAATTATTCCCAGTGTAAAATGGGCCTTCTTATAGACAGTGCACAGTATGGGCCCACAGCTGCTTTTGAAGAATGACATGTTATGATTTGGGATTTCCAGAAATATCAAAAAACAAATTGCTTTCTGACCCACATTTGCACCCAAAACTGGGAGAAAATTTTCCTAAGATCTCTAGGGGAAGTTTTAACATGAATATAATTTTACTTTTAAAGTTAAATCTTCTACACTGCAACATCCTGGCACATCAGAGTGATTATTAAGTCTCAGAGAGGTGCCAGAGTAGGAGATGAAAGAGCAAATCAGGAAAAATATACACATACACTAACTATTCACCAAAGTTAATACAAAAATATTTTTAAACAAAATTACCAAACAAAAGAGAAGTAGAAAATGCCTCATCGGTCAATGTAAGAATTTTAAATATTATTAAAATTGATTTTTAAAGTAAGACATCTCTTTAAGTGAACAGTCACATGTCATTTCATCCAAGTTATTTGAAACTTATTGATCTTATCATTTGTGCAAGGACCATACTCTGCCATCAGTTTGCTCAAAGCATAATGGAGCACTCCCAAACTGTTATGATAGGTTAGATGCAAACAGTGGTCCTCATTTAGACACATAGAATAGCACTACAAGTGGACAAATTCCAACCTCAGCAATTGTACATTACATGATAAATTAGCAAGTTGTTCTGCTTTGCCTCGCATCAAATCCAATACCATAGTCTTGTTATTTTAATTTGCAATCAGAGGATGAGCATCAGAAGATGTACCTGAGGCACATTAGAGAGCCCCATGGAAACCATCTTCTTCTGCTATGCTGTGAGCAGAGAAAGCCAACAATTACCAGCAATTTTATTTTACCACTGTAGGACAATACTAGAACAGTTAAAATCGTCTCCGTGCAAGCAACCAGGGAAAATATACTTAGAATGACTTTATGTGGAAAATTACATTTTGGGGGAAAAAAGTTCAATGGAGGACATGTATCTTTCTGTATGGGCAGCTAAAATCTCTCTTAGTATATTCAAGTCTATTCTATAAAATGCTCTCTCTATTTATCCAACTCAAAAGCAAGCTACATTCTTAGGCTATAATAGGTCACAACTAAGTACACAGTACCTTGCTTCAGGAATAATTTTGCTTTGTCTGTCAACTGTCAACAAAGCACAAAGAGCTCATGCAACCCAGCCATGTACTGCGGATGTTAGAGATCTAACAAAATACAAATAGAACACAAGATTTCCGCGCTGCCCTGCTTTCACTTTACAAGAGAAATTGAAAGCATTTTCCTCTCCACATTCCATTAATCTCTACTGTATTACAAATTTTTTCATAAAACACTCTTTTTTCCCTACGTGAAGGAAGCCACAAGTGACTTGGGGATGTAATATTCCAACCATGATGAATGTCCGACTTTCCAACATGAATGGTTATAATGGATGTGTCAGTTAAGGCATATAGTTATTTCAACAAGGAAAAAAGAAAGAATCAAATGGAATGAGATGGAAAAATGGCTACTCTGATGCTCATTAATGTTTTAGTGATGAGGCCACTGAGAAAAATTGTTCATTACTTCCAACATGGCTCTTACCCTTCAAGTCCTCGCTCTTGAAAAAACATCACCTTAGGTATGTGCACATACTAACAAGCTTCAAAAGTTAACTAACTCAAGGCTTAGTTTCATCAATATGTACACAGAAAAAAAGACTGGAAGGAAATACTCTAAAAAGCTATCCATGATTATCTTTAGGTAGCTTTTTCTGTTTCTATATTTTGTAAATTGTCTACAAGTACATATTGTTTTTATAATCAGAAAACTATTATTAATGAGGGAACAGACAGTTTTACCAAGAGTATTCTGTATAACTGAACCACTAACACATCTGAAAAATATTTTGAGCTATAATAAGCGTTTGGTTGTTCTCAAATTTTCAAAGAATGGGCTTATGGGATAAAAAGGCATTTGAAAAAAATTTTTGTTCACTCTATCAGATATTTCAACAATAGGTTAATTTAAGCACATAAGCAGCTTCCAAGAAGAATGGCAGGGCATGTATTATTAGTATTAGACACATATATGAAATTAAGCTATTCACTATAATGCACACAGCCTTCCACGGAATATGATTTTAATACTTTCCTTTATGACGCTGCATCTTCAAAGGTAGGTAATAAATCAGTTTTAAAGAAAGGTGCTTTGTTCCCCAGACCCCCTCCCCTGTCTTTATTCAGTGTACACATGGATCAGCTCAGATGTCCAGGGTAGGAACTGATTAAAAAATTCAATCAGGAAGGCATGCCTAGAAATTTATTACTAGGAGAGTTTCTTTTCTTTGCTCAAGTCTAGCTAAAAGTAAATTTTATTGATTGTTTGTTTGCAAGCTAGTATTTACTGGTATGAGTTAGTGCGGTATTCCTGGGTACTGAAAAACATGTTAAAACTGAACTATATGCAATTGTCTCAAAGGGCACCTTAAAATCAGAGTGGACTTCAAACCATCACCCGGCAATATTTGTTCATTTAACTTTAATTATTTTCTCCTTGAGAATGGTACTAATGAAACTGAATATCTTTCATGGTTTCGAAGGACCGTTTGAATAGTCTGTAAACAGAACTAAGGGTAGACAAGAGATCTGGCTGCGCCAGGGGGTTGCTAGGTGATGTAGAATGTAAACCCACAAACTTGTTAAGGTTTGCTTTGCTTTCATGCCACTTTCACACACTCTCAAAAGTTTTAAGAATTGATTTTTCAGGTGGCCATTAAACCCCCCCTCCTCCAAATTCTCCCTCAGATGCTCTGCCGGATTCAGAACAGATGAAATCCATCTGACCTTTGGCTGTAACCTGGGAAACTTTTGCTTTTACATAAACGTAGGATCATGTATTTTATTACTGCCCATCACTGAAGAAGCAAATCCACAAAAGTGGATTTCCAAATTTCAAACTGACATGTCTCTTTTCTTATTCATCTTGTAATAAAATGAAGATTTCTTTTGAGAGGAAAAAAAATTGTGATCACAGCATAGAGGGATTCAGGGCATAAAACCCACAACACCATGGCAAATACCTAAGCACAGATTACCATCGTGACAGACCTCTCGGTTTAGTCCCTGGAGGCTCTCTTCTGGCCTATACACTAGGTCTCACTGCCTGTGAGGCTTCTCTCTGCCTCCCCCTCCCCCAAGCTCCTTTTAAAGTAGCTGATCAGAGATTGTCCAGTAAGAGCACTTTATTAGATCATCAGCCAGAGGGGTTCACAAGTACTGAGAGCAATGGGCTCAAATGCGGCACATCAGTTTTAATAGACCAGGGGCTACTAGTAAACTGCAGATACTGCTGAGAACTTTCCATGCACTGAACTCTTGAAAAAGCACCGTCTCTCCAGCTTAAATGCAGCTGCCTCTTTCAATGCCGCAAATGGGTAAATTTGACAAAAAAGCCACCATTAAGACTACATGAAAGGCTCAAGACAACATCCTTTCAATGCTTTGTACTTCAGTAATCAGATGTACTTACTCACCCCCTCCCCCAAACCCGATCAAGAACTATTTCTGAATGGTAGGAAATAATTCCACTTTGTACATCTTTTAGTTAATCAAGACTTTCTATTCAGCAATTTGACCTTTTGTTCAAAACAGGATTATCAGTTTTTTCGCCAGTTACCAAGGGCGACTCGCATGGTGAACATAATTGCAATAATTTGCAAAACACCATGGCAACCCACATTACAACTAGGTAAATACTGGGCTTTTGTGCTACATTGTTATTTTCAGAGATGCTGAAGTCAAAGAACGAATGACAAATGAACACAAAATTTATATTTGCTTTGTCTCAAAAGAGAAGAAAATTGATAACAAGAATTGGGGAGAAACCGACTACAGCTGTAATTTCTAACTTGATTAATTAGGATGGTAACAGTCCTTAACAGTATATTCAACAAACAGCCCTGACTTCGTCTCTCCACCCACCTCTCTCTATACCACTACCAGTATCCCCCCCAATCCAGACAAATTTTTTCAGCTTGGAGAACAAACATCCCCCATTTGCTCTTTTCTTCAACTTAATGGAATCCTTAATTGCAGAATATTGTTCTCCTGCTCTTCATGGCAATGAAAACGGAGAGAAACGAGGACAGAGTGCCAGGGCAGACAGGGAACTACAGTCAGTTTTTTCCTGCCTCTTTTGGACACCCCAGGCCCAATGATGAGACGGCATTTTTCTGGTATCAGCAGCTGTTTCATAGCAGACAATAAAGTAAAAACTATTTAGCTTTGCAGAAAAGCTACTTCTTTCCTCTTGGCAATACAAGGTAAGTCTACACGGTGAAATGAAGTTTCAGAATTTAAATACCAGAATGTAATTTGAGAAAATAATAATTTTTTAAAAACCATATATTTTTTCTATAAAAGAATTATTAACTGTGCTTCTGTCCAAAAAAGCTGTTGAAATGCATGTGTTTGGTATTTGGGGAAGATGTTTGACAATAACATCCATGTGTTGAAAACCACTTTAAACTCAGAGAGCCCAATTCACAAAACAATCTAAAAATAAACTCACTACTGGGAAATTAATACAAAAATGAATATCATATTTTTCATTAACATGGTCTAGAAAACAGCATTGTCATCTTTTCTGTAATAAATGTGAGGATTAGGAAAGTTATATCAGAATTGTTTTACTCAGGTATGAAAGGCAGGTTTTACTTTATAGTAAGGAGTAGTTTTTTCTAAGAGGCACAAATTCTGCTGTAACACCTAGCTTTTGGAAAATTATCAAAATTGACTTTCCCACATAAAATGTAATGTTTGGGGATGAGAAAAGAAAAATACATAAAAAGGGTTTACAGAAGTTATACAGCCAAGATCACGAAAGATAAGAAGCACCAGATGTACTCTCAACACAGCCCAGCCTGCTTTCTTCCATCTGCTGATAACAAGGCAGAGGAAAAACAGTCCCTCTAATGATCTGCATATACAATCCTCTTAACTTTTAAAAAATCAAACCAACCTGATACTAAAATGGGTCCATTCTGTCAGGGCTGAAAACTCCCAGACAGATTTCTAAGATTCAGCTTAGAGAGATCACAATATAACGTTCTTCAGAATATGCCTCCAAAATTACAGATACTGTGATTTCTCCCGAGAAGTAGAAATCAAAAGAATGTGACATGTTAACTCCTTCTCAGTCAGTGACAACCTCTTTATACTTGGAAAATATATTTTATTTCTGGCTTAGTTCATTCCGAATTTACCATACCTATATTAAGTGCATTCCTACCTAAAGCTCAAATGTTAAAGAGGAAATGGAACCTTTAATGCCAGATGATAAAGGGTTCAATAAGCCTTCAACACTTTTTGATCAAATAGACTTGACAACAGATGATAAAGGGGGCCTAAAATCATCATGGCACTTGAACCTTTTTTAAGAAACATACATAAATGAAATAATTTATAATCTACCTGGGATTTCTTCATTTACATTTTAATTAACATACTTGTTCTCTTCTGTCCCAACCTTTTGTAGTTTCTGTGGCTTTTGTGGTTCCCATGTTTTTTTCCCCTCAACTGGATTGGATGCTCTTGATTTCCATTTGTGAAATGCAACATCTAACTGTCTATACTCCCAATAAATTACCCAAACCCCCAAATCAGGAATGACAAACACCAAGCCAGTGGACTGCATTCCATCTACAACTCTATCCCCATGGCTGATACAGGATGAAAAGTGAAAGAAAGTGAAAGTGAAGTCGCTCAATCATGTCCGACTCTTTGTGACCCCATGGACTGTAGCCTACTAGGCTCCTCTGTCCATGGGATTTTTCGGGTACAGGATGAAAACTAGCACTCAAAACGAAACCCAGCTATTCTCCCCACCCTGAATCCTTCTTGCTCCTTCTCAACTCTGACTGCACAATGGACTCACCAGGGGAATGTTACAACACAGATTGCTGGGCGCCACCCCAGAGTTTCTGACTCAGTAGGTCTTGAGGGGGGGCCTGAGAATGTGCATCTCTAACAGGTTCGCAGGAGATACTATGGCTGCTGCTGGTCTCAGGACCACACTGCAAGAATCACCAGTGGTGCAGAATGGGCATCAGGATTCCAATGTGTGGCTACAATTGAGATCCACTGTCTGAGTGATTCTCATTCTCTCTTGTACAAAGCGAACTGCTCATTATTATCTTCTGAAGAATAAACTTTATAAACAGGGGTACTAAAAACCCCTCCCTCTCAACTCTTTCTCCTTCAACATTTAGTCCTTCTTTAAATACTACTGATGTGATTCTCTCTTTTACTCTTTCCTGGTTCTCCATGTGCCATTAGAAATATTAACAAAGCCTAAAGAACTGACCAATTCCTACTTGATTTACAACATGTATGTAGCTTTAGTAAATTCTTCCCTTAAACCAATAAACAAAGAACCTTACTCTAAGCACTAACAATATAATTCCTACAATATGAACTATGATTCACTTAGGAATACACAATTTTAGGAGTGCTGGTGAAAATCGTGTATCTGAAATCAAGTGCAATTCCATTTTTGATGTTGGCAAGTAATATGAAATGCTGTATTTGAACCTTAAATTTTAAAGTTGGAAGGAACTAAAGTTCTAAAAAACTCTAGTCTAATCCTTCACATTCTATCTAAAAGAAAATGAGGCCCAGGCAAAAGTAAACTCCTTGCACATTGTCAGAGCAATAAGCTGCAGGGCCACCCGGGTTTCTAAACCTCTAGCCCTAGCTCTTGGCTCTCTGTACATGAGCCAGGAGTCCTATATGGTTCCTGAGCACTTGAAATGTGGCTAGTCTAAACTGAACTGTGCTCCAAGCATAAAATATACAGTAAATTTCAAAGACAGTCCAAAAAATAATAAAGTATCCAACTGGTATTTTAAATATTCATTACAAATTGAAATAAGTCAAATACAATGGGTTAAGTAAAATGTATACCACAACTATCTCTCCCTTTGTTTTAAAAAATACAAAGAAAGTATCACATACACTGTTCTAAATCTTGCTTGTTTCCACTTAAGAGGAAATTCAATCCTATAAACATCAATGTTCTTTTTAATGGTGGCACAGAATTCTCTTGTATGACTGTAATAATTCAGTCAATCCTCATTTGACCAACAATTAGGCTGTTTTCAGCTTCTTACTATTACCAATAATGTGGCAAGAAATCTACAGTACCTTTAACAATATCCACAAGTCCTGTACCTCTGTAGAGAGATACCCAAACTGGAATTGTTGAGTCAAAAGGTATATTCATTTAAAATTTTGACAAGATGTCATCTAACTGTGGTTCAAACAGGGTGTACCAGCTTATACTCTGACCAACAATATATGTGAATATTCCTCCCCCCGCCTTGCCTATGCTACCTATTTATTTTAATTTTTGGATCCCTGTCATTCTGATAGGTGGAAAATGGTATTCCTTTTAATGTCCGAACTTAAGAGTGAGCTTGAATATCTCTACCTGTGTTTATAAACCACTTGTATTTCTTCCTCTGAGTTGCTTGTTCATGTCCCTTACCAATTCATTTTTCTACTAGGTTGCTGGTCCTGTTCTCTTTGATTTGCCAGGTATACAAATATGTGAAGGAAATTTGCCTTTTGTTTGCTACATGGCCAGCAAATATTTTTCCTTCTTCATCATTTCTCTTTTAACTTTATGGGGTATGTTTGTATGTATAACTTTTGCCTTGCAGAAATTTTTATTTTTTAATTTGTAGTCAAATTTATCGATATTTTTCTTTTTCAGAATCTGATTTTTGTGCTGTTTCAAAAGCTCTTCCCACTCCAAGATTATTTTTTAAATATCTATTACTTTTATAGTTTACTTTTTTAGGTTTAAGTTTTTGACCCATCTGGAATTTTAGTATAGGGAGCAAGGGAGAAATACAACTGTATTTTTTTCCCCAGATGACTATTTCTTACTGATATGAACCATCTCTTTATGTAATTGTAAATGCAATTTTAGATCTCTGGACTTTCTATATTGGCTCCATCAAAATCAGGAGAGTACCAAAAGATCTTAATTACCCCTAAACTCCTCAAATTTTTAATAATCGGCAGGTCATCTTCTTTGTGGGAACTTGTGATTTCTTTTTAAAATAGAGGATGCTTTAAATTTATGGGTAAACTTAAGAGAGAATGATCCTAAACTGCTGAAGAGTTCTGGTCAAGAATAGGATATACTTTTCCATTTACAAGCTTCAGTAGTATTTTAGAGTTTACTTCATATATATATCTCCAGCACATTTCTTGTTAAGTTTATTTCTAGGTATTTAATCTTCTTAGTGATTACTAGAAATGGTATTTAGTCCTGCCATCATATTTTCTGAGTGTTGTTGGTTTAGATCAAAACTATTGATTTTTGATATTAATTTTGTAACTAGTAACTTTATTAAATTTTTTTGGCCATGCCACACAGCTGAATTCCCTAAATTCTTTTAAGCTATATTACAAATTTGATTTCATTAGGTTTTCAGTGTTTGCATGGATCTGTAGACAATGATAACTTACCTCTTCCTTTTCTAATTCTTATATACTGTTTAATTTCCTTGTCTAATTACAATAGTTAATACTTTGAAAACTTGGTATTTGTCAACATTTTCATTGGGCTGCCTCTAGTATCAGATTTCCCAAGAACCCAAAAACTAAGCCATCAAAGGATCTCTGCTACTGGAAAAAACTGTATTAAAATCACTATAGACCTTTGGCTCAGAAGGCCTAAAATCAACACTTGGGGTGAACTTAATTTAAACATTTTAAATGTTGACAAAATACTAAAATGGTTCCTTTATATTTGGGGAATTAGTCCTCTTAAAAGCTCTCCTCCCTAACACAGTCTTTACTTAACCAATCACTTGTCCTGTCTCTGCCTCTAAAGAAAAAAAAAAGTGAACTTAGATCTCATCTTTGGGGGTCTCAGTCTCTTCTTTCATAAAGAAGGATACTGTATTAGGCTAGATGGTTTTAAGGTCTATTCTAGCAAAAGACTCCTCTAATGTCGTTTGTTAATTTTAAAAAACAAACATGAGGTTCCCCAGAAGTCTTCATGACATATCCACGACTGAGGTCACATATTTCTGTCACAGAAAGTATTTCGTCTTAACTAAATCTCATCATTCTACCACTATTAAGTTATGATTTCACATTGTTATTGTTTGCATACAACTGCTCTTGGCTGAATACTAAAACTCAATGAATATCTAGATCAGTGGTTCTCAAAGCAGTGCTTAGACCAGCAACATCAGCATCACTTGGGAACAGGCTAGAAAAGCAAATTTTCAGGCCCCATCCTAGACCTAGAATCAGACAGTATAGGGGTGGAACCTAACAATCTGTGTTTTAGTAAGTCCTCAGTGGTGTGGCTATGATAAGTGGGTGTACATTTATACAAACAAGGTTTAGTAAATTAGGAGGGTAAATAGCATATTCTATCAGCTTGTAAAACATAGAAGCCAGGCTGAGGCAGAATGCTAGCATGATGAAAGAAAGGGATATGTATATATATATATATAAAAATAAATATAGTATTTATATGTATTATGTATGTATAAAATACATGTATATATTATATATACATATAAGATAAACATGTATTCTATATTATACATGTATAATACAAATATATTATATTCTATACATTTATATTGTATTATATATATGATTTTATATATATAAAAAATCAGCTGTTAATCCTGACATTTGCCCATTATGCTACCCCTCTCAAAACACAAAATACTCTATGCACTTCTGAATATTTAGATTACTAAGGATTTGAATATATATATTCCCTGG
This sequence comes from Ovis canadensis, assembly GCF_042477335.2. NCBI lineage: Eukaryota > Metazoa > Chordata > Mammalia > Artiodactyla > Bovidae > Ovis > Ovis canadensis. The sequence continues at coordinate 24,316,429 of NC_091727.1, read as the reverse complement.
GCTTGTTGCAAAACACACAAGGACAGAATTTCTGAAGAAAATACTGTCCACCTTAGCAGATGTTTTCATGTGTTAATGCAAATAGGTTCAAAGCAATCTTCTTTAGATTCAGCTCCCCAGCTCTCCTGACTGTGCGTGCTGAATCTTCTAACTAGCCCTGAATCTATTCTGATGTCTCACTCATCTGCAGCAAGCCTGATGTGTCTCCCACAAGATGCTGAGATGATCATAGATAGGCAGGCCTGTCCATGCACTAGTCCACTGCCCTACTTCTGATTCCATTCTGGAGTTTAGGAGATGCTGTTGGGAAAAGATTCCTTCAAGCTATTCATCTGATGTTTCACATAAAAGAACTAACAAATCTGACTTTGCTGTGTAAGTACATCACTGAGTGTTTCTCCAGGAAAGCAGGAAATGGGGCTGGAGTAGGCCATTAATTAACTAAATCCAGAGAAGTCTACCTAATCAACTCTCCTTCCCTGGGAACACGCTCAGAAGGCCCTGTATATTAGAAGCCAGCAGAGAGACTGACATTTCCACATGTGGGACCCTGAAGAGTCATTAAGGAAAGCCTTTTGCAACAGATTGGGTTTTTAAAAATTTTGTAGAGGACTGAAGGCCTGAGATACTTCACTAACTGGACACAAACCTGGCACACAGTTACCAAACACGCTAAAGCCTCCAGTGTCATAGTAGTCAAATACCTGAGGTATTTTCCATGCCAATTTGAAAGGAGGAAGACTCTCCACTCCACTGCTACATTTACTGCATCACAGGAGAATCAAAGATCACAGAAGGATGTGGGTACAGGTACCTGGAGTTGGGATACAGCTATTCACATGTCTGGCAAACTGATTCCCTAAGCAGAAAGGATTTGGCCTTTATCCAGCCCAGCTTCCATCCTGGCTGCCTACACCAGAAATATCATGACCAAATAGTATTTGAAGTGAACTTTTAAAGAGAAAACACCACCCCTGCCTCAAGAGAGTTGAACTTTTCACACATTTGTATGAATTAAATTTAATATCAAATAATGAAAACAAACACTTATTAAGGACAAACCACATGCTGGACCTGTATATAAAATATTTCAATTGTATTTCCGGGGAAATGGATATTTTCATCTGGGAGACCTGGAGTGCAAGAGAGTGATCATGGCTCTAACAGCACTGGAGACCCAAATGTACGAACATAAAAAATTGAGGCTATTTTGAGGATGGAGGAAAGAAGGGAAGAGGAAGAAGAAAAAGATATAGAAGGGCAGACAAGTCCCTCAGGCCCCAAGGGCTGGAATCTTATCATTCAGCTCTGAATCCCTGTGGCCTGAAGTAACATGTCACATGCTGCAGGAGCTGAAGAAATGTTCTTTCAATTTTAAACCAATGCAATTAAACTATATGATATCAATTTGGATAGCTGAACACTCTAGCTTCCCTCAGGCTAGACAGCTGGTGAGAATCCACAAGCCATTCCTTTGCAGGAGGTTCTGTGGCAAAACAGCAGAAGCCAACTCAAAGCTCTCCCCTTACCTCACTACAGGCCCCTTTCACCTGGGGAGCCACTGGGTGTGTATCTTGCTTAGATACAGAAAGTAACATCTGCCCTGCCTCCTCCTTGGGGATGACTTTGTAAGCATCATGTGGGACCAATGTCTTAAAACTGCCTGAAAACTGTGGACTTGTGAACAAGTGCAATTCCCATGTACATGCATTCAGTTCTTTCCTGACAATACACAGCACAGTACTGTAAGATTTTATTCTTCAAGGCATATGGAAAATATTTCATCAGAATGCTGAGAAGTCATTGCCCTATGATGGATTATTCAAGGAGCCATTTTATTTGGGAAGTGGAAAACAGTGTATCTTCTCTATGTCTCTTTGATAACAGACAACTCAGCCATGATTACACTAATTAAATCCAAATAGGTAACCAAAAGGTAAGGTTTCTTGGTTGATGAAAGATAAATCAGTTTTCAGAGCATTCCAAGTCACTGTGACTCTCACCTCCTTTAAAGGTTTCTCAAAGTATACAACTGTGTGAAGTAATGCCACGTCTTAAATTGTTTATCCCCAGATGATTTTCAGTTCCATTGTACAATGAGCAGTTTATGAAATATAAGAGAAATATGTAACCCCTGTCTGAAAGCTTCATAATAACCCAGAGCATCATCTATGCTGACTGAGGAATGGAAATATGAGAACACAGTCTTCCGCTGAACAACAAAAATGACTCTCCCCATTTGCTCCTGAAGAGAAACCAAGCATTATTTAACCTTTTCCCTAACATGGACAACATTAAAAAACACTTCACTTATGAATTTAACAGACTCTAAGTAAGCTTAAACTGGAAATGCCACAGAGAACTGCCATTATGTCTATAATTCAACTCTGTGTTATTCAATACAACCTAAGGGGCAGCTTTTGTAGAGCACAAAATATGAACTACACATTTCTGAAAGGTCATGGAACACCAGGAGACAGGAATAAAGTGAATTAGGGAAAATGAATTCAGTGCAGATTTTTACATTAGAAGTCAAAGTTAATACAGTTTCTTACTAACAAGGTACCATCGATCTCTCAGAAATGGTGAGCTATAACATTAAAATAACTTGCTAAATATTTCATCTAACAGTTCAAGTATTTTCTTCCACAAGGCATATAAAAGGTTCTCCTTTCCCTCTGTGTCTACAGTTTGTTTTTTGCCTTAAAAAAGTAATTTACTGAAAATTCATTTTCCTTCTTATTAAGAACCCCAGTGACTCAACAGCTAAAAAAGTGGATTCTATCAGAGCTGAAAAAGATTGAGCTTGATATTAAATTTTATTACCATTTATTGCCATCAAAATATATTTTTTCAAGGTCACTATACTTGTTAATGTAAATTAGTTCTTTTTAAAAAAGCATGCATGTATTTTTTTGGATAAAATAAGATCTCATACTTTGCAAAGGTTTCATGTATTTAAAAAATACAGAAAGTCATTTCAAGTAGAAAACTAGCTTACGTTCTTTCTCTGAAGAACAAATACACTAAATTAAAACCTCAAGGCCAAGGAAACACAAAGAAAAGACCAAGTTTTTATAATAGGTTTTGGTAGCCAGGAAGCCATGGTATTAATGAGACTAGAATTTTCTAAGTAATTTGAGGTCAAAAGGATACCCATTTGAAGATTATTTCCAAGCTAAAAACTTCATGAAATAAATAAAAACAAAGAGTATAACACTATAATTCATGGAAAACTGGAAGATGTCCTATGTATATTTTAAAAAATCCATTAATTGGAAAGGGGGGAAATGAATCATTTTATTAGCAAACTTACTAAAGTTTAAAAAACAAAAACAAAATTAATATGACAGACTTGAATAAAAATTAGCAATGTGAAAATAATTAAATCACTTATACAAATTTCCAGAAACAAAATCAAAACAGTTTACTGAGATATTAACAATATGTAAAACAAGTATACAATTTAAGAGCTCAAAATATTTTATTTATTTTAGCTTTATATTCAAACAATTAGCTTATAATTTATATTAATATTTTAAATCAAATGGAAAAATTTTGTCATTAAAGCAGTACATTTGGGCAAATCTAGTCTATTTTACTAGTCTCTTTTAAAATAATTTAAGAAATAAGTATAAAGATAAAAATCTTAATATGTAGTTTGGTAAAGTTCAAGTCAGTCTTTGAACAACACGTTTATCTATCCAGTAAAGCTTGTGTTAATGCGATGTAAGAGTTTGGCAAATTCAACTTTAATGGAGCATAAAAGTGCTTTTGCTTGAAAGTGAGATCATTTTTAAAAATTCAAAGCATGATCACTTTTTCTTTTTTCATAGGAACAATCTGATACAAGCAGCAAAGCTTAAATAAACTAGAAACATTTCAAATGATCCATAAAGGATTAATAAGCACTGCAGGAAGTCCTATAGGCTCAGCGTATACATTTTCCATCTCTTCCCCCCATGATGGGCATGATATGAAATTCTAAACAGAAGTGAAGTTTCAAAGTCCCTGAATGTAAAAAGACTCTTGTGTTGAGGTGAAAGGTCACAACTTAGGGCTCTCTAAATTTGAAAAAGATCAAAAGTATGATGGTATTAGGACAAGAATCATTCAAATTTGGACATTCAATTAAAAAGGTCCTCTTGCTGAGGGCAATAGCCAGTGATCAGGAGCAAAACTAAGGCAAAAGGAGTAGTGGTAAGCTACAGGCCACTAATATAACAAGAACAAAATGACAGCTATTATTTTGGCAGAGATAATCTATGCTGAAACACAAAACACACACGCGCACAATTTCTTTCAATACAATTTTCTTGTCTTCCCACTGACTTCTGTGATTACCACAGAAAGCAGGGTTCTAAACACATTTCTCAATTGAATCCTCAATCAATAGTAATAGTAAAAAATTCAGATGGAAGATATGGGAAAATGCATTATGGCATTAGTAACTGTTTGCAAAATAAACTGAATTTATCAATATGCACAGAAGTTGATAAGAAGAAACCTCAGATACTTGAAACAGATCATATTTTAGTCACCGCAAAGGTCAGTCACATTTTCTGTGTCCATCAAATCAAAATTTTTTATTCTGCAGTTGGACAATCTTCCTAATTTTTATAACTACTAATTCTTCAAAAATAAACATACCTCAGAGAAATTCCCTGCTTTATATAAAAATATAACCAGCTCCCCCAAAGTTATGAAGACCTATTTTCTATTATGAAAGATAAAATGCTAAATATTCCTTACCTATAATCATAATTACAACTTGGCACAGAGTCCTAAATTAAAGCCAATAAGACCATGGCTTTTTAGTAAGCACCCAGGTTTACTACTGGAATAAACACTCAGAGTGAGGCAAAACAGTCCTCAGTTTTTATACAACCTTTAGAATGTGCATATTTTTCAACCTCTAGTGTTTTAATAATTACTTGACAGAAGCATAAATTATTCATGCTACTACAATGAGATTTACTTTCTTAAAATGAAATGCAAATAGTAAATAAGAAGCATGACATTTAACAATACCAATGAATGTTGGGATCAACAAGAGGAAAGCTTAAAAACAGACAAACAGAAAAAGAATCTGTCTCAAGTAAATAGTCTTACATAGTACAACTGCCAAACCTTTCATGTATCAGCCATTTCTCAGGGTAAAGAGGACCCTTGCTAAGGCTTTGGCTATTTTACTGCCAATTCACATGACCATTAGCAACTGAAGCAGTAAGACCTCCATAGTGAAAAATTCAATCTTTTACTGAACACCTATTTTGTTCTTTGAATTTTCTAGTAACTTGAGAGAGCAGGATGCAAATTGTCACTCTTAACTCGAAAAAGGTTTTTTTGCAAAGACTATGTGGATTTTGAATCAGAGGTTCAAGTTTAAATCTCAGCTCTACAGTGTATTATCCTCATAACACTGGCTGAATGTCTGACTACACAGTTCAGCTTCCTTATGTGTAAAAATAGGAAAAAAATCATTTACCTTCACAGGTTTGCTAGCAGAATTAAATGATACCACCTAGGTAGAAAAAAAAATGCTTACAGTGTTAGAGAGCTCAAAAAATAATAATCTTGGGAATTCCCTGGCAGTTCAGTGGTTAGACTTCATGCTTTCACTGCCCTGGGCTCAGGCTAGATCCCTGGACAGGGAACTAAGATTCTGCCACAGTGTGGCCAAAAAAAAAAAAAAAAAAAAACCACACCACTAAAAACCACCACCTCAAAATACTAGTCTTCTTTCTCCCACTCCCTAGAAGTCTAAAAGCTTATAGGAAACAAAATTGTTGCCAAGTGAAACAATGTAAATACAATAGACTGTATAAAAGAAATTATAGTCAAAAAGTTATATACTCCAAGTTCTTTAGGAACTCAAGAGGAGAAAAAATCTTCCACAGTTGTAATCTGACAGAATCCTTCCTGGAACTGAGATGGGTTTGGGTCATGAAGGTTGAGAAGAATTAAAACAGATAGAGATGGCAAGTGGGCAAGAACAATTCAGGCAGTTGTGAGAAAACAAGGCCTGTCTGGAGGAATGAAGATTTAAGGGTGTCACTGGATAGGAGGGTCTGTGGAGGAGGAGGTTGGATTATAAAATGTCTCAAATGCCAGAATACAGAGTTTGATTGTGATTCTACAGAGATTTAATTAAGCCACCCCAGCATCCGTAAGTGTGTATAAATCGTGCCTGTTATATTCTAGAGGAGACTATAAAAGAGGATAGGATGCTACCTACAGAGTTAAGGTCAAAAATCAGTCCAAATCCCTTTGGCTACTAGACAGTATGATCTAACCAACAAAGGGTACCCGTGATTAAACAACAGCGGTCTTGCAAAACAAAAATGATAGCTAAAAACGCTGAAGAAATGAGATTGAGTCATCAATTACAGAGCTTAAAGAAATTTAAGGGAGATATGAGTGATATTTACAAGTACTTAAAAAAAAAAAAGCACAAAGGGAGGTGGTTGTACTCATCTGATGTTCAACACGGGTGTCAAGAGGGCAGAAAGGCCTAGAACAGAGGGAAGAACATTCAGACTAGCCGTGGGGAAAACTTGTGAATGTAGAGCTTGTGAGGATGAAAAGACAGCCCAGCAAGACATTGCAGCAGTACCATTAATGCAAAATATTCAAAAAGATTTCAAAGCATAGTGGCAGAAAGATAGATTTCTCAAGATGCAGTGTTTTCACCTGGGTGACCTGCAGACGACATGTTAGTTCTACAATTTATGACTTTTGGATTAAAGCTGGGAGAGGGGGGTGTCCTTCAAGACATGGAGAGCCCTTAATGATAGCAGTGCTACAAAACTGCACAGTGATCAAGAGTTACTGAACTAAGAAAAACCTCGGCAAGTACTCCCTCAATTATTTCGGCCCTTGGGCATTTCAATGGGAAACTACTCATTGATATTATTCTTTTTCCAACATTCATTTTATAGAATATCAAGACAGAGTCAAATGTTGACTTACTACGGTAAATAGAGGGGAAAAAAGCCTGCTTTGATTTCCTTTCCTTTATTACCACCTTGGTTTTGTGTTTTAGAATGTCGATTATGTTTGAAAAGAGGGTGGAGGATGGCGGGGCATGTTCATCCCTTCAATGAAGACAAAAGATAGCAGCTATTTCATTCTGCTGTGGAAGTGTTACCGCTCCCCCACCCCCAACTTAATTCTTTCACCATCATATTAAACTGTGATTTTCAACAGGGTCCTGAAAAACGTGTTATATTTTACTCATTATTCTAAAAGAATTAGAAGGCAATTGTAAGGAAAGGATAAAAATAGGGCAAAAATGTTTCTGTGTTTTTAGACCAGCTAAAATTTTCAGAGTTTAAAATGACTAGAAAGGCAAACTGTTAGGTATTCAGAAGGAAAATGTGAATGTTTTCCCAAAGGCATTATTAACAATTAATAATCATTACACTGGTGCCTTGTTTACCTGACCTTGTATAAATTCAGCAGCCTGGTAATTAGACCCATATTTTGCACATTTGTATATTTCCATGCATAGATTTGACTCATTCATTCATCCATTAAAATTTGCTTGACAGACGTAGATGAATAATCAAGCTACAATTTGTATTTACTGGATTATAGAAAATTGCCCAAACTGTTAAGTTCAAGGAAAGCGCATTCTTGTCTCTCTCTTGTGACTGATGTAAAAGCAATTACACATCAGAGGATTGCCCCAAAGCTCTCAGAAGAAATGGCACTGCTTTTGCAATTTGAGGTCTTTAACAGTTACCTTTTTTTCTGAACATAGAGACTTTTTAAAGATTAACAGAAGGGAGAAAATATCCCTGGGCAAGTAAGTTTATTATCACAGTTCATTACATTACAATTTCACAATAAAAAGTGATGTTCTGATCAACCTTCTACATCCAAAATAAGCAATATTGCACTTCTCTTCTTCAAAGACTGTATAGACAGTGGAAGTTTTGAAGAGGAGAAATGAGGCACCTTTTGGGGGACAGATTTATGACAAACACTCCTCCCTTACTTACTGCAGAAACAAACGTCAACCAGAAAACCTGACCAAACCTCTCGCTAACCAGCAATCAACGAGAAACAAAGGAACTCCAAGATTTCATTATTAATGTACTTTCAGGAAAAGAAGAACACATCTTAGTGCTAACTGCCCCCTAAATTCTGATGTTTGGTGCCAGCCAAACGTGCTGCCATGTGGAACTATATTTTACACTACGCTATTTATTTTGCTTTTGCAGCCACTAACCGAACCATCGCTAATACACGTTTTCTGGTCCAAGGTACAGTACTTCTTTACACAGCTGAAGATACAACAATTTTGCTGTCTTAAATCCATCTCTTCAAACTGCTTATTCTGATTGTCTACTTTAGAAAAAACCAAGTGATTCCTGGCTTTAAAAAAATTGTGTGTGTGTATATAACCAGCATTATCAGATTTCTAAAAAACTTTTAGATCATATATCTAACTTTGTAAAAATATACACAAAGATGAAACTATACATTTGATATCATCTTTACAATGAACATTTAGCTCCATATCTGAAAAAGCTTATAACCTGCTTTCAAAAACATTAAATTAACACTTATGCAGCACAAACTTTGGCTTGAGGCAGGTTTTCCAGATTGGTGACAATGAGACATCCTAAGTGCTTTACTTATAAATTTAACAAACAAAAGGTTTTCCCAAATTTCCTAAACACTTATCCAGTTCTTTTTTTCAACATTACCAAAACCTACTACATTTCCTCCGAACAATCTGTCATTTCTATAAAGCAAATGTTCTGATGGATATCAGACATTAACTTATATGATGATGGTCTGAAATCACCTAAAAGATCACCAAAGAACCAGGTAAAGCATTAGTTTATAAAATGAGTTGTTCTTACAATCCATGTTTCCAGTGTGTTTGATTTCACATAGAGCTAAATGTTTGCTGAGTCCATGGCATTGTAATAGGCATTTCAGGGGTCTCGTGTCAAGAAGACATGGTCCTGGCAGTTTAATATGATAAAACAACTTTGATTTTAAAGCCTAACACAAAAGCTATTTGCTGACTCTTGGCTTCAACAGAAACAATGAAGGGGTGTCCAGAGGATTCTGAATAGGTGGGGGAGGGACTGCTGCCCCAGGAATCTGACACTACTCAGAGTTGGACAGTGTGTGCCTTGGGTGAGCCCTTTTTCTATTTGGTTTATTATCTGTTTGGTTGGTTGTCTTTCACAAGGTCCAAGTGCTGCAAACTGAACTGCACTCTACTTACTTTAAAAAAAAAAAAAAAAAGAGGAGGAAAGTAGAAAAAAAAAGTACACTTGGTCCATCAACTGCTAGCGATGGTCTGACAAAAAAAATGTCATCTAAACTTGCGTCCCTTCTCTTGCTCTCACTTATTCCAGAGGTGCTTTTACTATCAACTTCAGAATGGAAATGAGATATGCATTACCACTGTCCAAAAATATTTCATCTGTATCACAAATGCAAGTTATCTGTTAAACTTGGATTTGATGAGCTTTACTGAGACCCCCCCTGCAGTTTACATTTCACATTCTATTATCAGCCATTTTCCTACCCATCCTGATTTTCCCTGACAGGTCATCAACACCACTGAGCACATGACCAATAAATGAAACAACTCTCCAGCAGAAAGCAAAAGCCAAGTGCATCCCATTACTCATATACATATGCATACCAGGGCTGAGGAAGAGCACACAAAAACAGGAAATACACAAGCACACACATGGTCCTAAGGGCTTCTCAAAGTTGTATGTCTGGATATTTAGCTATATTTGTTAATAGGAAAAAGGTATGACTGCCCAGTGTTAAGACAGCTTAGGCCAACAGGAGTTTCAAAATCAGCCCTGCTACTAAGAAGCCAGTTTCCTGGTCACAGTTTAGGGGTCAGGAAGAGTACTGTAAGATAAAAGAAAAGATCAACACCACATCTTTGCAAGACACACACACACACAACCTTCTTGAGATTCTTAAGGTGACTGAAATTTAAATTGTAAGAGAGATTGAAGCTGACATTCCAGACAATACTGTCCACTGAGTGTGGAGTCATTAACAGTAAAAAATAGGAATTAATTGGCTATTCCATCCAAAACAAAATATGGCACCCAAAGCCTTTCTGAAGGTTGCAAAATCACCCTCGTGCTCTAGTAACCAACTCCTGTGTCTGCCATGTCCCTGGAGCTCTGCTCTGCTCCAAGGAAATGAAGCGAAATAAGGGACTCAACAGTGCAGCTTGCATTCAACAGGAGTTTGCCATCTGTGCAGGACAGAACTGCTGGCCAACAGATGCTGCCCCATATGGGTTCAGGGGTCATGGACAAACAGGAGAAAGGATATTCTGCCTGGAGAGTTGACGGAAGAAAGCTTTCCAAAGACTGTGCCACTGAAGGCATAAGAATTTTACAAGCTGGGGCAGTATGAGTGGAGGCAGGGGGTTCCAGGCAGAGGAGACGGCAGGAGTGAACACAGGGAGGGAGAAAAGCATGTGGCAACTTTGAGGAATACTAAGCTTTCCTGGGCAGTGGGCAGATAATCTATGAAAATACAGCATGGATGGAGAAGAAAGTGGCCATGCTAGGGAATTTGAATTTCAATCTGCAAAAGATGAAAATACACAGAAGGTTTTTTAAATGCAAGGTAACATCATTAACCCTATTTTGGAAAGATAATCCTGTGAAACAGCCTGGAGAATGGACTGATAAGGGAATAGGCCAAAACAGGAAGATCAATTAGAAAGCTAAGATAACCACGAAGTGAATTAAAACAGTGAGAATGGAGGGAAAGACAGTGTGACAATATGAGAAATATATAACACCTTGACATCCAACGTGGGCAACTGGAGTGTACGGCTCTGTGAACCCCATAAGAATATTGTGAGGAACACATTAGGAAAGGTTGTGAACATGCTTGGAAAATTAAAATGTATTATGTAATATATAATGTATATTACCATAATGGAATCCCCTCCATTTCAAATCACTTGTCTCTTTCTTTAAGGCACATTTAATACTTTTGGTAGAAGAGACCAGGAAAAACAGTGTTTAGGAAGGAAGGTCCTGACAGCCCTACAGACAGGGAGCCAAGTAAACCAGTTTGAAAAATTTTCAGAGTTTCCATAGGATCCTTGAAAAAGTCCAAAACCTTTCAAGAGATGGACAGTCTATTTTCATTCAAATTGCTGAATACTAAGGAAGCTTCAGAATCCCATGTCTATTACCTGATTCCTGTGAGGAACACTGGGAAATGTAGCCCAGGGATTGTCCCATTTATGTTACTATAATTTTAATTTTTCAAGTAAAAATTTTATATATTGAAGGTGTACAACATGATGATTAGATAGATATGCACAGTGAAATGACTATGACAGTCAAGCTAGTTAACATTACCTTCTCACATAGTTATTCTGTATGTGTGTGTGATGAGAGCATCTGAAATCTACTCTCAGCAAATTTGTAGTATTCAATATTATATTATTAACTATAGCTATCAGACTGAACATTAGAGCTCTAGACTTATTCATCCAATGTAACTGCAACTTTGTAGCATGTGACCAGCATCTCCTCCTGCCCCACGTTGATTTTGGGGTTCCATTCATGGTGTATTAGGCCTGGGCAAAACTATGAACTTCCTACAGATGGAAGGGTGAAGCTACTCAAAAGGAGATTATGTTGAGTCACATTCAAGATTGAGAGGGTGGTGACAAGATTGCAGATCTTAGAACCAGTTTAAAATATTGTAAAGATCATAATTCTTAGACATATGCAGGATCAGATGATATCATAAAATCACTATACAGGAGGTCTCCTAGAAGAGATACAGAGAAGATGACATTTCTATACACAAATACTCCTCAGCCCGCTGCTGCTGCTGCTAAGTCACTTCAGTCGTGTCCGACTCTAAGTGACCCCATAGATGGCAGCCCACCAGGCTCCGCCATCCCTGGGATTCTCCAGGAAAGAATACTGGAGTGGGTTGCCATTTCCTTCTCCAATGCATGAAATGAAAAGCGAAAGTGAAGCCGCTCATTCGTGTCAGACTCTCAAGTACTTATTCTCTCCAAGCTAAGCAAAAAAACACATACATTACAAAGCTCCATTCTGCGTATCTCTGGGAACGGCAGCATATTTAGTACAAAGGTTGGGGATGGGTTCCAGATAATGCCATGGATGGAAAATATGACACTTCATAAGCAAAAGTGGTACAGGGCTTCCCTGGTGGCTCAGTGGTAAAGAATCCAGCTGCCAGTGCAGGAGAAACAGGTTCGAACCCTGATCTGAGAAGATTCCAGACACCATAGAGCAACTAAGCCTGTGCATCACATCTACTGAACCTGAGTTCTAGAGCCCGGGAGCTGCAACTACTGAAGCCTGCACACCCTAGAGACGGTGTGCTCTGCAACGAGAAGCCACCACAACAGGTCTGTGCACCACGACTAGAGAGTAGCCCCTGCTCATTGCTACTCGAGAAAAGCCCTCAGCAAGGAAGACCTAGCACAACCAAAAATAAAGAAAGAAATATATTTTTTAAAGTGGTATATGAGACTGGTCATTTGAATGAAATTATTTTTAAAGTGCAACTCAGAGAAGTAGCACGAGGGAATTGGGTGACGAACGTGTTCTGTATCTTGACTGGGGTTAACAGTAATATAACCTGACCCTTATGCATTTGTCAACATTCACAGAACTGAACAGCAGAGAGTGAATTGTACTGTATATAAATTTCAAAATGTAACTAACACCAGCCCCTGAAAAATATATACGTTCATTGTCAAATACTTGGAAAACAAAAATATAATGTTATATGCCATATACTATTTAAGATATTGGACATTAATGTATAAGTGTAAAAAAGGCGTACTGATATGGCTTCAGATTCCACATTTGAAATAACCTTTAAGAAACTACCATGCTACAAGGTTTGGTGTAGTGACAAAAAAGAACACCCACTATTAATGGAAAAGGCTATTAAAATACCATCTTTTCCAACTACATACCTATGCAAAGCCAAATTTTCTTCATATACTTCCACCAAAACAACACTACAACATATCACAGTAGTTTGGATGCATAGGCAGATATGAGACTCTAGCTGTCTTTGAAGCCAGACATCAGAGATTTGCAAAAGTTTATAACAATGCCACCATTGTTACAAAATTGCTTTGCTTTGTAATATATTTTTCATTAAAACTTTGTTATATAATATGCTTACTGTCAAATAAATGAGTTAATACTTTGTATGTTTCATTTTATAATTTATTAAACAGGAATACATATAACCCACATATGCAAAAACTCTTTGCCATTCTCAGTCATTTAAGAGTGTGCAAGGTCCCACAGAATGAAAGCTTTGCAACGACTGTGCTATAACATTGTAAACATTCATCAGCATGAGAAGCCACTATACTGTAAAAATTAAAGCAGGACTTGACACTAGATGAAATGCTATAGTAGAAAAAAATAATCCTCAAAAGATTACCTGTGACTTCATCCATATGGTTTCTAATTCTTTGGTGTGTGTTTGTGTGTGTGTATATATATATATAGAGAGACATATATATATATATATATATATATATATATATATATATTCAGTTCAGTTGCTCAGTAGTGTCCGACTCTTTGCGACTCCATGAATTGCAGCACACCAGGGCTCCCTGTCTATCACCAACTCCCGGAGTTCACTCAAACTCAGGTCCATCGAGTTGGTGATCCTATCCAGCCATCTCATCCTGTTTCCCCTTCTCCTCTTGCCCCCAATCCCTCCCAGCATCAGGGTCTTTTCCAATGAGTCAACTCTTCGCATGAGGTGGCCGAAGTACTGGAGTTTCAGCTTTAGCATCAGTCCTTCTAAAGAACCCAGGACTGATATCCTTTAGAATGGACTGATCTCCTTTAGAATGGACTGGTTGGATCTCCTTACAGTCCAAGGGACTCTCAAGAGTCTTCTCCAACACCACAGTTCGAAAACATCAATTCTTCGGCACTCAGCTTTCTTCACAGTATATATAGACATAAATTCTGGATAGCTTGGGTTTTTTCCTGACACAATTCTTAAACATTCTTTGGTGGTGGATAGAGACTGAAAGGCCGGCAACACAAGGCTCCTGAGAGCCCAGCTAGCAAATTATCTTAAGTTCCCAGCAATAATAAGAGCTTCTCCAACAGCCAAGGATCCTACCTGAGTACCTGTGCAACCTGAATGAGGCTGGGGATCTTTAAGCAAAGAAGCTGAATAACATACTTCTCAAAACTCTAACAGAAAGAGTTATCATATGCTGGAGCACAGTAGAAACTGAAAGTATTTTTGAGGAAGTATGACAGGTCAAATGAGTTTTGAACCAGGACAGAAAGTTAAACACTGCTTCTCCAAATTCAGCTAAGACCAACATTTGCTGGTAGGAGCAAATGGTAAAGCCACTTCTGAGGTACACCAAGCCCAAAACAAACCAACACCCACCAGTTAGAAAATATTGGTGCTCTAATTCTTATTAACAGTGTTCTTTGGAATCCAGGCTTTTTCTATGGTACCGTGGAAAGGCAGTTGAACTAAGTTCCTCTCAAACAGAAATATAGTTATTCCATTGAACAAGACTAAGCTAGACAGAACGATCTGCAAATTCATATCTGCAAAGAACCGACTTCCACCTGTGAATCATAATATATACTTTCTAGGGAAGGCAAGTATGAGACAGACACTGCCTAAGGTGCCCTCCTCCTCTCTCGTTTCAGTGTGCAGCAGAGAACGAGAGCTCTGTTTTGCTCCTTGAAGCCAAGAAGGTCAATGGTGTGAGAATCTCACTTTTGAAAGGTTAAATGGAATCTGTTCTGGTTCAGTTTCTTACGTTACTACAAGACAGTAGCTCTCGATGACGGGGTTTAGACCTGAAGTTGAATTTTTCCTAAAGACTCCAGGTTAGAGAAATCAAACTGAAAAAGGGATTCTACTGTTGGGGCACAAGCAGTTTTCTGTTTTTAACCCACTTGTTTTCAGATATTTGACAACTCCTTTGGCATTACCTGAGCATTTTAAAAAACCTCCAATTTTCCCTTCAGGTGAGGCCAACCATTTCAAAAGCCGCTGAAGCCGCAGGCGTCCCTTCAGTGGCTGCGCTGGTGCGTGGCTGGGCGGCTGTCACTGGCGATCCAGACCCATGTCCCCGCTGACTCCGTGGCCTGGCCGGGCTTGGAAGGCTCACGCCCAGGACCCTGGCAGCGTTCTACCATGAGGGACGACAATCAGGGATGACAATAGCGTGCAACCAGCTATTCATCAACGGCTGCCTTAGCATGTGTGAGGAGCAGGATTCTGGGCAAGAGTCCCCAAGGATGATTGCAGTCCTGGTGCTGCTGTTTGTGATCCAGGAAGTCACTGGATAGCACCAGCCTCTCAGAATTCAACAACATTTTACTGAGCACCAACCAGGTTAGGTACAATCCTGGGTGCTGGGCCCTGGAGGACTTAGAGCCTAGTGTCCTTTCCTTGCTGTTAGCTGCTTCCGCAAGCTCCCCTTATCACTGTCCCTTTCTCAGGCTGACTTTCAGACCACATTCACCAACACCAAAAAGGAAATTTCCGTGTTGGCAAAATGCAGGGATTGCCAGGGGGAAAGACAACACCACACAGTGTTGTGTAGTTCTGACTGGAGTGGAAAGTAGTGAGACGATGGAAGTTTCCAGACAAGCCTCAAACCTAGCAGCGAGGCCTCAGCCCAGGGCTGAATCTCGGGCGCGCAGGGCTGAGCACACAAAGGAACTATTACCTCAGAAGAGAATAAGGAGCATTAACAGCAATCACTCTCTAAGTGCTAAGCACTTGAAATGCATCATCGCATGTAGTCCTTCTTAGGACCTGACAGGCCAGGTAATATTACTATCGTCTCACAGGTTATGAAACGCTGGCTTGAAGAAGGTCCTGAGGTGCTAGGCGACTAGACAGGAACTCTGACCAAGTGTTTGAGTACAAAACCTCACAGTCTATCACAAGACTAGAAGGAGCTGCTCTGGAGACTGATATCAGCCAGCGCTGAGCTTTCTGATTGGGGCATAGACTTGGATTACTGTGATACTGAATGGTTTGCCTTGGAAACGAACAGAGATCATTCTGTCCTTTTGAGATTCCATCCAAGTACTGCATTTTGGGCTCTTTTTTAGAAAAGGCAGAGGAACCAGAGATCAAATTGCCAACATCCGCTGGATCATGGAAAATGCAAGAGAGTTCCAGAAAAACATCTATTTCTGCTTTATTGACTATGCCAAAGCCTTTGACTGTGTGGATCACAATAAACTGTGGAAAATTCTGAAAGAGATGGGAATACCAGACCACCTGACCTGCCTCTTGAGAAACCTATATGCAGGTCAGGAAGCAACAGTTAGAACTGGACATGGAACAACAGATTGATTCCAAATAGGAAAAGGAGTACGTCAAGGCTGTATATTGTCCCCCTGCTTATTTAAATTCTATGCAGAGTACATCATGCAAAATGCTGGGCTGGAGGAAGCACAAGCTGGAATCACGATTGCCAGGAGAAATATCAATAACCTCAGATATGCAGATGACACCACCCTTATGGCAGAAAGTGAAGAGGAACTAAAAAGCCTCTTGATGAAAGTGAAAGAGGAGAGTGAAAAAGTTCGCTTAAACCTCAACATTCAGAAAACTAAAATCATGGCATCTGGGCCCATCACTTCATGGGAAATAGATGGGGAAACAGTGGAAACAGTGACAGATTTTATTTTGGGGGGCTCCAAAATCACTGCAGATGATGACTGCAGCCATGAAATTAAAAGACGCTTACTCCTTGGAAGAAAAGTTATGACCAACCTAGATAGCATATTCAAAAGCAGAGACATTACTTTGCCAACAAAGGTCCATTTAGTAAAGGCTATGGTTTTTCCAGTGGTCATGTATGGATATGAGAGTTGGACTGTGAAGAGAGCTGAGCGCCGAAGAATTGATGCTTTTGACCTGTGGTGTTGGAGAAGACTCTTGAGAGTCCCTTGGACTGCAAGGAGATTCAACCAGTCCATTCTGAAGGAGATCAGCCCTGGGATTTCTTTGGAAGGAATGATGCTAAAGCTGAAACTCCAGGACTTTGGCCACCTCATGCAAAGAGTTGACTCATTGGAAAAGACCCTGATGCTGGGAGGGATTGGGGGCAGGAGGAGAAGGGGATGACAGAGGATGAGATGGCTGGATGGCATCACCGACTCGATGGACGTGAGTCTGAGTGAACTCTGGGAGTTGGTGATGGACAGGGAGGCCTGGCGTGCTGCGATTCATGGGGTCGCAAAGAGTCGGATACAACTGAGCAACTGAACTGAGCTTTCTGAATGTGAGGAAAGAACCGGCAAGGGCCTTGGCTATGACTGCCCCCACCTCTGACAAAAGGCACTGGAGGGGAAATATGCATATGCGGGGAAGAACATGGAGACCTATGGGCCAGAGCTCAGATGCTGCAGAAAGATCTGAGGTCTGCTTTCCCTGTGGTCAG
Organism: Ovis canadensis; assembly: GCF_042477335.2. NCBI lineage: Eukaryota > Metazoa > Chordata > Mammalia > Artiodactyla > Bovidae > Ovis > Ovis canadensis. The sequence continues at coordinate 24,298,941 of NC_091727.1, read as the reverse complement.
GGCACCTGAGAATTTGGTGTGGATTCCCTGCTAGTTTCTCAAGATCATGCTCTAGTTCTATACCTCCCCAAATAGGGTCCATGCCATAGGTTAAGATTAAACAAAATAAAGGACAACAAGGTGTTGTGGTAAATATTCAGAGTACAAAGAAACATTGGTTATTCTATGAAGGTTAAAAGTCAAGTGGCATATAAGGCTGTACCTGGTCCAAGTTGCTTACTGCAACTCCTTTATAACAACTAATAGTCATACCATGTTACTCTGTTTGCTTAGAACATGTAGCTGGCACATTTTAGAGCACTAGATTTAACCTGTTATTCCCTTCGATTTGTACAGTAATAAATTTACTTATAATGAGATTCTACTTCCAACCATCACCAAATCCCATGTTTCTTAATTTTTCTGTGAGAACACAGCATGCTGTCACAGCAAAATGTTGTACCTGATTCAAGACCAGCTTGCTTAATATTCATACTTAAGAAAAAACAGCCATTCACTAATAAAAACACACCAAACCTCCACCAATGGGCTTCAGTATTAGAATACTGCATTTAAAAAATGCAATTGGTGTCCATTTATGCTAAGCTTCCCTATTAAGTGATGTGGAGCAAAAAGAAATTCTAATTCTTTTATTTTGTCTTAATAAGATTTAAGATGACGTCTATGGCTTCCTAAAGGAACAAACCTTCTTTAAGTACCACTGGGCAGCATCGATTGCATTGCTTGGGATGCTGAATGGGTGGGATGGATATCTATTGCCTCTTTGCATGCCTTTTGTACCACTTATAATCATGCTGTTAAGAGGTTTTACAAAATAGCAACTCAATTTGTTCTTTTTAAGTGTTCTAAATATAAATGCAGAGGCAAGAAAATAAACAATAATTCCACTGGTGCTTAGAGTTTAAACTATTTGAACTAACATACCTGTGAGACTACTGCATATTGCAACCTACAGCCTAAAAACTATCAGCCCACATCACCACAGGTAAGAAATGAGAAATTTTGAGGGTTATTGAACACCAAATATTTGCAGTGGAACAGAAGTTACTGAACATCATAGCATGGCTCTAAAACCCTCAGATTCACCTGCACAATATGGCTATCATGATGTATTGCTACACTTGAAAAGCAAAAGGCAATGGAAGTAAGAGTGGCCCTGCTAGTAAATTATACAGGTGGGGGTACAGTGAGGGTGGTGATGTGGTGGGAGGCTGCTTCATCTCTTATTATCAGATTTATTTACTAATTGAGCTCTGTATATTCCTAAAGAAATGGTCCTCCTTCAAGCACTGTTGGACATCATGAATTCTGTTGCCTATGTATGATCCTAAGTGGATGTATATTTTGGCAGAGCAAATACTTCAGCCAATTTTACCCTCCTTTCTGTACTTTTAATAAAAGGTAGCTCCAATTTAACTTCTGGTTTAACAATATTATGTTT